>NC_053493.1:141148663-141448663 GCF_905171775.1 Rana temporaria | reverse complement strand
AGAAAGTAAACAATTTTCTTCAAATCCAGCATTATCATCATAGTTCTGCTGCCACAGAAACTGTTGCTCTTCTGTCATATTGAAACACAATTCACCCTAACAATGATAGGCATGACATCTAGAGGCAGAGGCATGATGGGATTTGGAGTTTCACCAAAGCTGGAGGGCCGAGGTTGCCTACCCCTGATCTACAAGATGTCATTGTCTGCTAATTGTACTGAGACTCTAATGCCGCATACAGACGGTCGTTTTTTGTGATGAAAAAAAACGACATTTTAAAAAACGTCATTTAAAATGATAGTGTGTGGGCAAAACGTTGTTTTATGTCTTCAAAAAAACGACAAAAAAAAATTCGAACATGCTTGAATTTTTGGTGTCGTTTTTCAAAACGTCGTTTTTTACTTCACAGAAATTGACCGTGTGTATCAAAAAACGACGTTTAAAACGACGTTTTTACACCCGCGCATGCCCAGAAGCTAGTTATGAAGCAAGCTTCAATGGAAAAAAGTGGTGAAACGTAACCTCGCTTTGCTAGAGCATTGTGAAAAAACGATGGTGTGTAGGCAACTTCGTCTTTGAAAATTATGTTTCAAAAACGTCGTTTTATTTCATGATTTAAAACGTCGTTTTATTTCATGATTTAAAACGTCGTTTTTTTTCATCACAAAAAACGACCATCTGTACGCGGCATAGGATACACCTTGCCACAACTGGATTAGTAATAGATCACACTTTTAGTGCTTAGGCTTTCCTATAAAACTTTTTTTTCTTTTAAATTAATTCTAATGTTGCAAATCTTTTATGCATCTCTTCCTCTGCTCCCTTGCCACATATATATTTTTTTCTTTAATTCACTCTATTGCACTCCTCAGGCATCTTGCCTTTTTCCATATGGATCCTGAATAGTGATGAAGGATTTTTATAATGTTGATATATTGTTCGTACCCGAGAAAGGAAATGAGATATTTGAATCTGTCAGAATTGTCTGCCGAAGGCTCCTTATAGTAGATGCTTTAAATAAATGTACATGTCTTTTGGGTCAGAGTAATCATTAACAAAACAAAACAAAAATCTTCATCATGAGACACTCTGCCACAAATATCTGTTCCATTAAGCATTGCTGTGGTGCACACTTTTTTTAGTTATTTTATTTTTTACACTTTAGAATTCTTTAGTCAAAACCCATCATGATGTTTTGCAGTGATGCTCTTGCACCATTTTAAAAAATCTATAAAATATAACATTTCTTCTCTCTTATTAAAGCTCTTTTTTCTTGCACCGTTGATCCTCAACTTTCTTATTTTTCATCATCAGCCTGTATGCGTAGTTGAAGTATGTAGTCGTGTTATTTGTGGTATGTAACACTTTACAAATGCTCTAAAATCATGCACATACTTAGATGTGAAGAAACTATGGGGGTGATTGTGTACAGTATGTACTGTACTCACATGGTCTAACTGCTGTTGATCATCAAATAGTGTATTAGAACTTCTCATATCATAATCTGCTAATGTTTCATCTGCTGTCACACAACAAAGTGCTGGGGAAATGCCAACACAAAAAAAGGCCGCGTGGGTCTGTCTGGCACAGAAACAGACGTACTAAGCCTTTTTCTGGCTTGCTGACATCACAAATAACTTTGGACAATAATAAAAATACAGCTGAATCAGTGTTCCAATAGATTGTATGTGTGACTGTGGGAGAGATATTAGCCAATCAGTGAATAGGCAATATTAATACACATTTCTCCATTAAGAGTTAATACACAACCCCTCTCCCCTAAGTCATCTTTGTGTGCATACTAAGTTCTTTGTTTTACAGACAATGTGGGGCAATCATCTCATATTCAGGTATATATGGCTTCATATTCAGTGATAGGTCTGTTTACCCACCTATATGAACCATTGTGGCTTTTTTAACGTAGTAATATGCACATGTATCCATATATTTGAAGCAGAACTACATTTCCATATAGAAACTTTTTTTAAATTGTAAGTAAAAACTGTGAATTCATGCAGCCTTGCAATTCTGTGCTCATTTTTACTTTTCTTATTTTTTACCATACATATGCTATTGTTCAGAGTCCATTCATTGCCTCTTCTGAGTTTTAATTGGGATTGATTAAAGTGGTGCTGCCATCTCAGGAAAGTGATAATTTCCTAACAGAAAGTGCTCCATAGAAACTGCTGGTATTATTTGTAAAATATATGCATGTGATAGGGTGGTTCTATGCACACCCAATCTTCCCTCTCGTCTGATCTTATCAGCCGATTGCTACTTACTTTAATAAATGCAGCTGTCAACTAAATGAGAAGATAGAACACAGGGTGGGATGGGAAAAGTCCAAAAGGGGGGTGTTGACAGCTAACGACCTCTGAGCTGCGCATCAAGCAAAGACTAAGACCCCTTTCACACTGAGGAGTTTTTCAG
This sequence comes from Rana temporaria, assembly GCF_905171775.1. Taxonomy (NCBI): domain Eukaryota; kingdom Metazoa; phylum Chordata; class Amphibia; order Anura; family Ranidae; genus Rana; species Rana temporaria. The sequence goes on along the minus strand of NC_053493.1, from coordinate 141,446,233 downwards.
GCGTTTTAGCGCTAAAAATAGCCCCTTAATACCGCCTGAAAAACTCCTGCCCTGCAGTCTCAGTGTGAAAGCCTTTTTTATTTACACTGAGGCGATGCGCTGGCGGAACCGCTCCAAAAGTCCTGCTAGCAGCATCTTTGGAGCGGTGAGAGGAGCGGTGTGTTTACCGCTCCTTCCCATTGAAAACAATGGGACACTGCGGCTATACCGCCAGCAATGCGCCTCTGCAGAGGCGCATTGCCGGCGGTATTAACCCTTTTTCGGCCGCTAGAGGGGGTTAAAACCGCACTGCTAGCGGCCGAATACAGCTGTAATTCCGGCTCTATCCCGCCACTGCACCGCCCGCCCCACTGTGAAAGGGGCCTAAGCGAAATAGTCATCAAAAATCTGGGGTCATGCTGCTATGCCTGTGCATTGAGAAAGCCACACAAACACATTGGCCCAGATTCAATAAGATTTGCGCGATATTTGCGTGGGAGCAGGGCAACGATTTTGCCCTGCGCCCACGCAAATATTTTGCGAGGCCCTCGATTCACGGAGCAGTAGCTCCGTGACTTGCGAGGGCGCGCCGGCAAATTTCCCGACGTGCATTGCGGCAAATGACGCAAGGACGTCATTTGCTTCAAAGTGAACGTGAATGGCGTCCAGCGCCATTCACGAAGCACTTACGCAAACGACGTAACATTTGAACGTCGCGACGCGGGAGCGGCGGTATACTTTAGCACAGGCTGCCCCTGCTATTAGAAAGGGCAGCCTTGCGCTAAAGTAGCCGTACGGAAACTCCGTACCTGGCTTGCGCGGGGCCCGCGCAAGATTGTGAATCAGTGGTAGTATGCAATTTGCATACTACACGCTGATACACAATGGGAGCGCCCCCTAGCGGCCCCCGCAAGAATGCAGCCTAAAATCTGCGAGGCATAAGAGCCTTATGCCGCACAGATTTTAGGCTGCAGCCGGTGTAACGAGGTTCCTGAATCAGGAGCACTCGTTACACCGGAGCAAGTAAGCAATTGTGCCGCGTAACTCATGGTTACACGGGCGCAATTGCTTCTTGAATCTGGGCCATTGGCCCAGATTCAGCATAGCTTGCGCTTTATTTGTGCAGGCACAGGGAAACGATTTTGCCCTGCGCCCACGCAAATATTTTGCGCTGCCCTCGATTCATGGAGCAGTAGCTCCGTGAACTGCGAGGGCGCGCCGGCAAATTTGCCCGGCGTAAGCGCGCGCAAGTTAAATGATCTCGCCGGGGGCGGGAATCATTTAAATTAGGCGCGCGCCCGTGCCGAGCGTACAGCGCATGCTCTGTCGGGAAACTTTCCTGACGTGCATTGCGGCAAATGACGTCGCAAGGACGTCATTTGCTTCAAAGTGAACGTGAATGGCGTCCAGCGCCATTCACGAAGAACTTACGCAAACGCCGTGAAATTCTAATTTCACGGCGCGGGAGCGGCGGCTATACTTTAGCATTGGCTGCCCCTACTATTAGAAGGGGCAGCCTTGCACTAAAGTAGCCATACGGAAACTCCGTACCTGGCTTGCGCGGGGCCCACGCAAGCTTGTGAATCAGTGGTAGTATGCAATTTGCATACTACACGCTGATACACAATGGGAGCGCCCCCTAGCGGCCCCCGCAAGAATGCAGCCTAAAATCTGCGAGGCATAAGAGCCTTATGCCGCGCAGATTTTAGGCTGCAGCCGGTGTAACGAGGTTCCTGAATCAGGAGCACTCGTTACACCGGAGCAAGTCAGCAATTGCGCCGTGTAACCTATGGTTACACGGGCGCAATTGCTTTCTGAATCTGGGCCATCGTCTGCAATTCATAAACAAGATCATAGACTGCTTTAAAATTCTGTAACTCCCTGACAGCAAATGTTGGTGTCTGTGACAAATACATGTATCTATCAGGAACAAGTACATGAATTTGTTGTCTGGGGGCATGGTGGGGGATGGCATTGAGGCCAAATATCTACTGGATACTTAATCTTCATTGCAGGCTCAGCCTAATTTTCCTGTCCCCCCCACAACCTCCGCCCTCCCCTCCTTTCTCCGTCTTCACCACACAGCGGCATTGATTGCTAAGCTGCTGTGGGCTGTGCAGCTGACAATGTTATAGCAACCATTGACTTGGGCACAACTTCATTCAGCTGTTTCCAGATTTCCCTGCTGAGAGCTGAAAGTAAACAAAGAGTTGGGATTTAAATCAAATAAATGTAAAAGCCTTCATGACAATTCAGCACCCCTTCTCATTGTCAGCCCTGTCTGTATATGCCTCCCCAAAATCCTACAGCATTACTTGTGCTCATTGTGGTTCTTCCCAATCAGCCACATTCTCATATTTGCCATTCTCTGGGAAACCATCAGAGCTGTGCAAGTAATTGCAACCTACGCAGAGACATATACAGGCTAAACTGGCATGGAGGAGTGTTGAATTATCACTTTGTGTGTGATATTTATTTCTATTTGGATTTCCACCTCTTTGTTACCGTATTTTTCAGACTGTAAGGCGCACTTAAAATCCTTTCATTTTCTCAAAAATCAACAGTGCGCCTTATAATGCGGTGCGCCTTATGTATGGTTGTATTGAGCATTACAGACATACATGATAGGTTTACAGCATCCACTTACATGTAAATAGTAGCGATCCGGCATGTAGATCATGGAAATAGTCCTTACTGTAACGTCCTTCCGCACCAGATGTAAGCTGTAAAATGCTCCTATGCCCCTCTATGTCGAACCGTCCGTATAGCAGTGAAACTAGCTGGTACGGTGACACTGTTGAAAGCGAGGCATGGGGCGCAGCGTGAGCCACGGTGACGTCACTGGAGCTTGCGTGTGACAGAGGTGTGTGTGCATTCATTCATTAATTTTATATACCCGCGTGCGCCTTATAACCCGGTGCGCCTTATGTATGGAAAAAAAACTGTTATTAGGCGCCTTAACGATAGTGCGTCTTATAACCCGGTGCGCCTTATAGTCCGAAAAATACGGTAATAAGGGAATCTCACAGCAAGCAGCTGAATGGGGCCTGTGCAGAAAACTCTCCGAAACTGTTGCAAGCCATTCTTGAATTTGGTGCAGGCCCTTTTAACCCCCTCAGTGGTATTCCCGAGTCTGTTACTTACCTTGTCCCTGGATCCTGTGATGCCTCCCCGCTGTGTGATCAAGCGGTGTCCTCCTCGCTCGATTCACAGTGCCGAGTGCCGCCGAGCTCCGTTCCCTGCGACGTTACGACGCACGGGGGCGGAGATCGGCGCCAAATTTAAAAAAGTAAATAAACACAATACATACAGTATACTGTGATCTTATAGATTACAGTACTGTATGAAAAAAATACATACCCCCTTTGTCCCTAGTGGTCTGCCCAGTGTCCTACATGCACTTTTATATAATAAAAACGTTTCTTTCTGCCTGGAAACGAGATTGTCCATAGCAACCAAAAAGTGTCCCTTTATGTCAAAAGTGGTTTTAGAAAACAGCGATAATAAGATAGAATCACTTGCAGAATTGAGCGATAGTGATTTGTGGGGAAATTCGTCATAAAAAAATTTAAAGTAATAATTTTTATTATTATTATATTATTTGTTATAATTATTTGTATTTATTTATTATATTATTATTTATGATTTTGCGTTTCAAATTTTATTATACCCGGGATGTCTACTAGACTCTGGTTTGGACAGATTTAAGTGAGTTATTTCTAAGAATTACAGGCCTACAATATAAAACGCCAAATTTTCATGCAAAATAATAGTACCGCTTTCAGCACCTAAAATCTGAATTATTCATACCGCCAGGGAGGTTAAGGAAGATTTCTGTTCTGTTTTAAGAGTATTTAATAAAATAGTTTTTCACAGTATTTAATGACAACAGATATACAGATATTTACAATGATCATCGCATTATCAGGTGGTTATGTTGCCAACTACTGCTTCTTATTCCAGTAAACCTGAACTCATATAGGCTGCCAATGTTGGCCACATCTTCTAAAAATACCAGCATTTACATACAAAGCAAGGTCAACAATGGTCTGATCAATAAAAAAAAAAGCCTTTCAGTTAATGTTGGTAAACATTTTTCCAGCTTTGCTGGCTCTGCAATCAGCTTCCCGTGTTTCGTGCATCGCATCACTGAAGAAGTCACTAGCAAGAGAAGTAGGAAGAAAGGAAGGAAGGAATAGAGGGAAATGAGGAGTGGTCTTAGCACAAATTAATAGGAACCACCCTCCTTCCCCTAATAGAAGATAACCAGTTTAGAATCATACATATTCATACACAATTACAAATCTCCAACGTTTTCATTTAATGCATCATAGCAGCAGTATTCTCTTTGGGAATTTACAGAAGATATACAGAAGATTCACCAAGTGCAATGACATTGCAAAATCTCTTAAGAGAAAAGAAACTTAAAAGTTAAATGCAAACAAAAAATACACAAATTATTGTAGCTCTGTATTCATTAATATATTAGTAAATGTATTTTTTTTATTACAAGCAGTGCACCTGAATTTGACTTGCTATACACTTCTTACAGTCCTTGCACAGCAGAACAGGAATGTGAGCAAAATAAGCAGCACAAAGAGCTAACCAGTTAATGTACTGACAAAAAGTATGCAAATAGGAACAGAAAACAGAGTGGGAGAAAATTAGCTTATCATGGTGCTGCTTTTCCTTTTACTGTCCATTCACAGAGGTGGGTGCAGGAGGACCTGGGCCCAGATAAAAATAGGTGAAATGATGCTGGCTATTAAACTAAAGATATCTAGTGGCAGAAAAAATGGCAGGGGGAAATCTCTAGATTCAAGGTAAATTTTACAGCACAGTCTGTTTTTTGCTATTTTATCTTTTGTTGGGCTATTAAGTTTTATCTTGTTTTTGGCTGGAATTCTGCTTTGTTTAGAGGGAACATCATGTGTCGAGACAACATTATTAAGAAAATGACTTACACATCAAGTAAATAAATTCTTCAGCAAGCTTCTTTGTTGATTTCTACAGTAATGTGTGACTTGCTAAAATAACATAATATTTTAATGCATTTTTGATGTAATTTATAATGAACCTCATAACCTTAACTTTATAATAAATGTGAAGATATTCTATTTTTACTTAAAGACATATCTTTTTAATTCATGTAATGCTTAAGAATAAGTAAATACGAACATGGTAACATTTCCTATGTGGCTGTGGTATCCTATATGATCTAAAGGTATTGTAATATCCGGTATTGCAGAATTTCAATTTTGCATGTGATTTCTTATAGAAGCTCAGCCATGCCAATGCTCATTGCTATTATTTATATGTATCATAATGCAATATAACATAAAAATGCAAAAAATACATAAATGTAATATCAAGAAGCCTGAGGCACACACAGGTCTTGGATTTTGATGTTACCTTTTGAAAAGCGGGCTTTGATGTTCATCTATAGCAATAAACCATGTGCTTTGATGTCCCTTGATATTATCATGGCTGGCATTCATTACAGCTAGAAGTTTTTTTTAATACTCCTTTAAAAAATGTATACACAATATATATATATATATATATATATATATATATATATATATATATATATATATATATATATATATATATATATATATATATATATATATATATATATATATATATAGTGGGTATAGAAAATAATCACCCCCCTTGTTAAAAGAATCACATGTTGTTGCTTTGCAGCCTAAAATGAAGACAGTCACAGTTTTATCCAGCTGTATTTACTAGTGCAACTTATAACATTCAAGTGAAAGATATAACAACAATCACTGAGTTTGAAAAAGGGATTGCCCCCTTATGTCAGTACAGTATTTTGTTGAACCACTTTTTGTTTTAATTACAGCGTTTAGTCTGTTGGTATATGTCTCTACTAACTTTGCACAACTAGACTTTGCAGTATTTGCCCACTCTTCTTTGCAGAACTGCTCAAGTTCAGTTACATTTGATGGTGACGGTTTGTGGACTGCAGTCTTCAAGCCATTCCACAGATTTTCAATGAGGTTTAAGTCTGGGCTCTGACTAAGCCATACATGGACATTCACTTTTTTCTCCTTCGACCACTGTGAGGTAATTTTTACTATGTGCTTTGGGTCATTGTCATGTTTGAAGGTAAACCCTATTCCCATTGACAACTTTCTGGCAGAGGGCAGCAGATTTTCCTCAAGAAGTTGATGGCCCTATCCATTTTTCTTCTATCCTGACAAGTGCTCCAGTCCCTGTTGCAGAGAAACACCCCCAGAACAGAATATTACCACCTCCATGCTTTCCTGTAGAGTTATTTGGATGTTGAGCTGTATTGGATTTCCACCAGACATATCTTTGATGTTGAGGCTAGATAATTCATTTTTAGTCTCATCTGACCATAACATCATTTTCCATGGGCCTCATGATATTCAAGGTGCATTTAAGGTGGTCAGATGAGACTAACATTTAATTATTTGGCCTCAACACCAAACGATATCTGTGGAAGGAATCCAATACAGCTCACCATCCAAATAACATCATTCTTTCAGTAAAGCATGGAGGTGGTGATATCCTGTTATGGGGATGTTTCTCTGCAGCAGGTACTGTATAACTTGTCATGATAAAAGAACATGGATGGGGCAAAATACCATCAAATTCTAGAGGAAACTCTGCTGCCCTCTGCCAGAAAATTGTTAATGGGAAGAAGGTTTACCTTCCAACATGACCGTGACCCAAAACACACAGCAAAAATGACCACACAGCGGTTGAAGTAGAAACCGGTGAATATCCATGTATGGCTTAGTCAGAAGAGAGGGGGTCACCTCTCCAGGTGGGTCTTTGTAGGCAATTTGAGGAACCTCTCAGGAGTCCAAGGTGCTGGCAGTGCACAAGGCAAACATGGAAAAATAGGGATGAATAAATAGCCGCACTCCAGAGGAACTTGAAAAAGTCGTCTTTCGCACTCAGTTAGTGCTTAGCCATGACTAAGCACTAACTGAGTGCGAAACGCGTCGGCTGTCCCCTCATGTGACTGTATTTTTGGATTTGCATGTCCATCTTTTATTAATAAAGATGACTTTTTCAAGTTCCTCTGGAGTGCGGCTATCCATTCATCCCTATTTTTCCATGTATGGCTTAGTCAGAGCCCAGACTTAAACACCATTAAAAATCTGTGTAATGACTCAAACACTGCAGTCCGCATACGGTCACCATCAAATTTAACTGAACTTGAGCAGTTCTGCAAGGAAGAGTGGGCAAATATTGCAACATCTAGATGTGTACAGTTAGTAGAGACATATCCCAACAGACTAAAGGCTGTAATTAAAGCAAAAGGTGGTTCAACAAAGCAATGACATTTCCTACTCAGTGTAATTCTGTTTTGGAATTTTTGTGTTTTGTTCTGATATGTTGGTGTTATATCTTTCACTTGGCTGTTAAAAGTTGCATTAGTAAATACAGCTAGATAAAAACAAAAACTCTGTCTTCATTTCAGGCTGCAAAGCAACAACATGTGATTATTTTAAAGGGGTGATTCTTTTCTATACCTACTTTATGTATGTATACACACACATACACACACATATATATATATATATATATATATATATATATATATATATATATATATATATATATATATATATATATATATATATATATATAATCAATTTTCTAAACAGCCAATCATGTGACAGCAGAACAATGCCTAAGATTTTACAGAAACGGTTTCAGGAGGTTCAGCTATGTTCACATGAAATGCCAGACTACATTTTGATGGAACACTTTGATGGAACACTACTTTAACACCGATAGCCAGTCAGTTTTGCTGTGGTGAACAGAGAAGCATCTCAGAATAGACAACAAGTTGACCGGTGGGATACAACATCAGACCATGCTGAGTTCCACTGTAAGTATAGAAAACAGTTAAGGACTAAAAAAAATTTAGCCTGGCCTGCTAATTCCAATTTGTTACTGAGGAACACAGATAGTAGGGTGAGAATTTGGTGCCAACAGCTTGAATATATAGACCCAACCTGTCTTGTGTGAACAGTCAAGGCTGCTGGTATAATTTGGAGAAGGTTTTTTTGGCACACTTTGGGACGGTTTATACAAATAAATAATCAATGAACACAGCGTATATGTACTGTTGCTGACTATGTGCATCTCTTTATGGTCACAATTTATTATACTATAGTGTTCCTCGTAAAGTGCTTAGTGAGTGTATATACGTACAAACACAGATGCATATACTGCTTTTGAAACAACAAACTTCTTGCATGGATCACTATCAATAAATGTAAGGCCTTTCATAGCATTAAAACATACGTGATTTCATCAGAAATCATGGTCTGTAATGCCCTGTACACACGATCGGAATTTTCGATGGGATAAAATCTGATGGAATTTTCCGTTGGAATTCAGTTCAAGCTGTCTTGCATACAAATTGTCAGACCAAATTCCGACCGTCCAAAACACGGTGACGTAAAAGACTACGACGAGCCGAGAAAAATGAAGTTCAATGCTTCCGAGCATGCGTGGACTTGATTCTGAGCATGCATAGTTTTTTCTCTGTCAGAGTTCCACACAGACAATCAGAATTTCCATCGAAAAAAAATAAAACATGTTCTATTTCTAAAACACCAATGAAAAAAGTCCGATGGGGCCTGTCAGACTTTTTTCATCAGAAATTACGATCGTGTGTACAAGGCATTAAAGGTAGCTTGTCCTGATATAAATTTGTAGGCTGCCATTGCTGCCCTCCTTCTGAAAATATCAGTTCCCTGACTATCTATGGTTTCGAAACTTCTATAACTCAGGGATTGGCGAAGTCAAAAGGCAAAACTGTAGACCTGTATACTTGTCCCAGGAACGTGAGTCAGAGTATTGGAGCCACTGGATCATCTAGGCAGCTAACATTTTCAGAAGTAGAGGTCAATAATGGCAGGCTGTACATTTCAATCAGTGAAGAGTTTATTTTAACAAATAAATAAAAAACATAAAAATGGCCACAACTGAAATATTTACTGCAAACATGGTACATAATTATACGTACACATAAAATGGCAATGCTTTAACTCTCTACCAATAGTTTAGGTAAATTTGCGGTTTGCTTTAAAACTGTCCCAGATTCAGATAAATAAACAATAAGTGAGATTTATCATTCAAGCGACAATAAAGATCAGACACCCATATGGTGCCAATCAGGCTGTCTCTAATTTAGCAAAGGACTTCTGACGGTGTTTGTGTCTGCATACAACCCCTGCACCTCCAATTCTAGACAGTTCACCGTGACAGTTTTGCAAACATTTAAAATATTTATCATATTACTTGTAATAAACAAATACCTAGGAATTAGTCAAGGGCATGTTGTATATTGATGCAACGTTTGAGCAGAAGAGGGGAGACATGGGGAGTCCAGTTATGATCCTGTTGTAAATACTCTTTATAAACCCTTATAATGCCTGTTTTGCATCGCCTAGTTAGAAAAATTAATAAGTCTAATTTATAGCGTTTTTTTTTTAAGTTTATATTTTTAGGGCCCCCGTTTACACTGGTCTGTCTTGATGTGTGACTCAAATGTGTTTTGCTTTGTGCTGACATACACTGTATTACTAAAAGTATTGGGACACCAGCCCACACACATAAACTTTAATGGCATCCCAGTCTGCACAGAGTCCTGACCTCAACCCGATAAAATATCTTTGGGATGAATTAGAGCCAAACCTGCGAGCCAGGCCTTCTTGTCCAACATCAGGGCCTGACCTCACAAATGCCCTTTTGGAAGAATGGTCAAACATTCCCCGAGACACACTCCTAAACCTTGTGGACAGCCTTCCCAGAAGAGTTGAAGCTAATATAGCTGCAAAAGGTGGGCCAAATTAATATTGAACCCTACAACTAAGACTGGGATGCCATTAAAGTTCATGTGCTTGTAGAGGCAGGTGTTCCAATACGTTTGGTAATATAGTGTATGTTGCATTAAGACAACTCAATTATTTGAAAGCAATACAGACGGAAAATCAGATTTGCATATTTTTTTTTCTCTCTAACGTAGAACACCACAGCTCACAGTAGTATGTTTAGCATGCATTGTAGTGTGCTGCAATGCATGCTCTTCAATTGCAGTAGTGCATTGGCGTGCCATTAAAATAAATGGCAATGCATTGTACTATTCACACTACTGCAGTGCAATGAGTAGTGGCAAAGTGCATTAGTGCATTGCAGTGCCATTTATTTCCAATGACACCCTAATGCAATAACCTAAAGCACCTCCAATGTGCATGCTTTGAAGAACATCACAAAGCACAGTAACACATTATTGTGTCTGGTGGAGCACTGAGAAAAACGGTTCATGTCAGATTTTTGGTCTATTTTGTTGCATTGCTGACTTAATGCAATGCATGTTAACATGCTGCAAAATGCGTGTTAACGCCTATGTTTTAAGGCCACACACCACAACAGACCAATTTGACACATTGCATATTTTTAAACCTTTCTACGTCTGCTAAACAAAAGGAAGTCTCACGATAAGTGTAACATTTTCAGTGTTAGAAACTACACATGTTCCTCTACTAATACTAAGGCATGGACTTTTATCCAAAAATGGCCTAGGTATTACAAGAACAAAATAAATAGAGTTATGCTGTTGCCACTGCAGCAAAGGGGAGCTGTTCCTAAAGAGACACTGTCACCCAGGGCACAATGACAACTGCAATCACAACACACTAACACTCTCCTCTCTGGTGCTCCATTGCAGCTCCTTCCTCAGCCACAGCTGATTGAAAATACTCATTTATTCTGGGGGGGGGGGGCATGTGACTTTCTAGAAGCCAATTGCTGGTCCAAGGCACTGTAGCATGCCTAAGAGGGTGAAAATCACCACTCCATCTAGGCTCCAACACCAGGAAACACTAGGGGCTAGATTCAGGTAGGGGCGCGCATAGTTACGGCGGCGCAGCGTATCGTATTTATGCTACGCCGCCGCAACTTACAGGAGCAAGTGCAGTATTCACAAAGCATTTGCTCCATAAGCTGCGGTGGCGTAGCGTAAACGGGGCCGGCGTAAGCGTGCGTAATTAAAATGTGGAAGGGGGGCGTGTTTTATGTTAATCTATGATGACCTGACGTGATTGACGTTTTGTAGGAACGGCGCATGCGCCGTCCGTGTACATATCCCAGTGTGCATTGCTCCCAAGTACGCCACAACAACGTATTTCGACGGGAACGTAAATTACGTCCAGCCCTATTCGTGTACGACCTACGCAAATGACGTAAAAAATTCAAATTTCGAAGCAGGAACGACGTCCATACTTAACATTGGCTGCACCTCCTAATAGTAGGAGTAACCTTACGCCGAAAAAGCCTAACGTAAACGACGTAAAAAAATTGCGCCGGGCGTACGTACGTTTGTGAATCGGCGTATCTAGGTCATTTGCATATTCTACGCCGAAAACAGCGGAAGCGCCCCTAGCAGCCAGCGTAAAAATGCACACAATTATACGCCGCCGCATTCAAGTTACGTCGGCGGAGGAAGCCTATTTTTTCGACGTATCTGCCCTGGAGAATCGGCGTAAAGATACGCCAGCGCAGATTTGAAATTACGGCGGCATATCTGGAGATACGCCGCCGTAACTGCTACCTGAATCTAGCCCTAGGTATTTTGGTGGTGGCATTGACAGAAGAAGGAGCATCATTTGATCACTGGAGGTATCAGTGGGTGGGTGTGGGAATGATTTGCATTGACCCTGTCTCTTTGCCCTGAATAGGCAAGGTGACAATGGGGTTAATTTACCAAAACTGGAGAGTGCAAATTCTGGTGCAGCTCTGCATGGTAGCCAAACAGCTTCTGAATTTGTTCAGCTTGTTCAATTAAGCTTTGAAAAAAAAATGGAAACTGTTTGGTTTCTATGTAGAGCTGCACCAGATTTTTCACTCTCCAGTTTTAGTAAATCAATCCCAGTGTCTCTTTAAAGTGGAGGTTCACCCAAAAAATCAATTTTTAACACTAGATTGGGCCTAATTACGGGAAGCAGAATCGGGTGTTTTGTTTAAAATCAATGCATTACTTACCGTTTTACAGATAGATGTTCTCCGCCGCTTCCGGGTATGGGCTGCGGGACTGGGCGTTCCTATTTGATTGACAGCCTTCCGACCAACGCATACAGCGTGTCACCAGTTTTCGAAAGTAGCCGAATGTTGGTGCGCAGGCGCCGTATAGAGCCGCACCGAAGACCATACCCGGAAGCGGCGGAGAACATCTATCTGTAAAACGGTAAGTACTGCATTGATTTTAAACAAAACACCCGATTCTGCTTCCCGTAATTAGGCCCAATCTGATGTTAAAAAAAAATTATTCGGGTGAACTCCCGCTTTAAGCATTTATTTCTGGAACCGCTCTGGAGCTGAGGTTTCTGGAGTTGCCTGGAGCTGGAAATTTTGGGGTTTGTTAGGGTCTGATGCCAGCCTGGAGCAGGTCAACTTTTAGAGCTACCGCAAAGTAGAATCTGTCAAATCTGGAGCACTACCCATTCTAGTTCAAATTACTGCCCTATGTACTGAAAATACTATAAATCTTTAAAATAAGTACCTGTCAGCAGTGAGCTATATTGAACAAAAATTCCTCTCATAATATATGATCAAGTTCTGCATAATTTGTCCATTTTCAGAGATGTATGCTTCAAGTTCAACAGGAAATTCAGTTTGAATGTTAAAATATTCTGAAATGTTCTTTTGCTACAAAAATTCTTTGTAAAAACATAGAGCTCAAGCTATGGTAATGCTAACCGGTACATTTTCCGATGCCACCATATTAAATTAGAAACATCTGTTTTATTTATACAATTATTCAAATAGTTTAAAGAATAAAATCCTAAAAAATAATACATAAACCTTATAGCAAAAAATATACATATAATCATTTGTCTTTGCGTATATAAGTGATGTATAATTTTGTATTTATATTTATATCATATTTATATTAGTTGCTTGCGTCCATGTGTGTCAATGTGTCAGCACATATTCATTTTTACGAGTTCTGAGTTCAACAGTAGAGTCCTTCATTGGCTGAGAGCTTTTAAAAATAAAAAACTACCAGCTTTAAAAGTCCTTGATGAAAGATTTATGTCACCGCTGTGGACAGAGTGCTGGCTTGATGCATTTTCCTTTGTAAAGTACTAAATTAGCAGGGCAGTGACATCCAGCCACACACGGCCTGATGCATGGACCAATTTCATTCCAGTTGTCACATGTCTTCAGGCATCCTGGACCACAGGTGTCATATACAGCTCCATGTTTACACTGTGCTGCTGAAAAAAGAAAAGCAAAGAAAATTACCTTATTAGGTCTTAATATCACTTTACATATTGCTGCTTTATGACTGGAAAGAGCATCCTTTATATACTGTATTTATTGGCATATAACGCTCCCTTTTTTTGAAAATAGAGGGTAAACTGTGCCTGCGTGTTATACGCAGGGAGCTGTAGTACGTTTTTTTTCCTGAAACTTCCCTCTTAAAGCGGGGGTTCACCCAAAAAAAATGTCTAACATTACATTAAGCTCCATTCCGACATTGACTGTACGCTGACCTTTTTGCCGTACATACCGTTATATCTTTATTTTTCCCCCTGGCTTCCGGGTAGTGAATCCCGCGGGAGTGGGCGTTCCTATGCACAGGCTAATTGATTGACGTATGACATGAGCTTCCCCCCGGCGCATACGGCTGAAAGAAGCCGGACTGCGAGTCGGCTCTATACAGCGCCTGCGCACCGAGGTTCGGCTTCTTTCGGCAACTCGTGACGCGGCCGTATGCGCCGGGGGGAAGCTTATGTCATACATCAATCAATTAGCCTGTGCATAGGAACGCCCACTCCCGTGGGATTCACTACCCGGAAGCCGGGGGGGAAATAAACATATAACGGTATGTACGGCAAAAAAAAAAAAGATCAGCGTACAGTCAATGTCGGAATGGAGCTTAATGTAATGTTAGAATTTTTTTTGGGTGAACCCCCGCTTTAAAGTTAGGGTGCGTGTTATACGCCTGTGCGCGTTATACGCCGATAAATACGGTAGCTGTCCAAGCACCTGCTTTAGTCCTCAGCAATAATGGAAGTTCAGTAAACATAGAACAACATGTACTAATCTAGTAATTGATGCAATTGGACAAAATAAAAACATGTTACAGAATGCTCCGAAAGCAACGTTAGACATTAGGGTCAATTACTGATTTTAAATGATGCAGAATAATGTTTAGTGGGATTACCTTCCTGAAACAAAATTTGAGAAGTAGAATGTAAGATATGTAAGCTAAGCAAAGTACCTGTTGATATACGTTTAGGCATCTGGGGGCAGGTAAATATAATTCATTGACATACTATTTGTTTAACTGCCCTTTAAAGTAGACCCTGTACTACAAAGCAAGGTCTTCTTAAAGGAGATGCATGGGGTACATAAAAAAACAAACCTTCATACTCACCTCTATGCTGTAGCATCAGTGTGAGGCTGCAGCTGTCTCATGTCAGTTCTAAAACAGATAACTGAGCGATCACATGACCATGACAGTTCTCTGTCTGCTCAGAGCAGAGAGAAGTGACTGTCAGTCACCTCTCTCCACTATGCCCCTCCGGTGCTCACTGGAGCACCAGGCAGGAGAAGGAGAAGGTACAGCTGGCTTTGGCTCTCAGCCAAGTGCTGTTAAGCAGGAAGGTGGGTGGACCCCGACAATATGGTTGGGATCCTTCCAAAGCCTGGGGCGGCTGTATGATGTCAGCTGATTGTCGGCAATAGGGTCACAGGAGAGCAAAATTAAGTGAACTCCTATGACCCAGAAAAGAAGCATGGCCAAAAAGCCTTGGCCATGTTTCTCTTTTAAAACGTAAGTGCAGCCAAAATAAAAACAGAAAAATAAGCGCAGGGGACAGGATTTTCAGTCAGTAGGATGTGTCCCTTGTGCTGGTGCCTCTTCTTTTAGTTGAAATCCTCCTTTGTCCATGCCTCCCCACCACCGTAATCTTACAGAGTGGCAAAGGTTAATACAGCAAGAGGGCTGCCCAGCTGCTCCATACTAGCTATACTACAGCTTCTATGAAACAGGATCTATGAATGGAGGACAGATAGATGATTGATAGACCAACCCCCTCAATGCACAGAATGTGTTTCATTCATAGAAGCTGTTGTACAGCTTCTATGGATGGAGCAGCTGAGCGGAAAGGGCATGCATAGTTGGGCTCTCTTGATGACAGCCTGTGTAGCACATTAGTTCTATTAACCCCTGCCAAACCAGATTATTATGGTGGCTAAGGTGGGGGGGGGGGGGGACATGGACAGAGGACTATTTCAACTAAAAGAAGAGGCACCAGCACAAGGGGCACCACCTACTGACTGTAAGTTATGTCCTTTGTGCTGATTTTTCTGTTTTTGTTTTGGCTGCACTTAGGCTTTCATACACTGGCAACCCCAAAGCAATTTGCTGCATTATATGAAAAAGAGGACCTGCTGGAAAAAAAATATGCTTACCTTACCCCCAGCTTCTGCACAGTGGAGGTCAGTGGAGTGAAGTGATGTCAGTGGAGTGAAGTGATGTCACAATCCAACTAGCGAGGTCAGTATTGCAAATCTCACAAGAAGAGGATCCAACATTTTTCCCTTGCAGTTGTTCACTTCATTGTGGCAATTTTTTATGGGGGAGGGGGGTCCTGGTGTATTAAAGGGGTTGTAAAGGTAAAACATTTTTTTTCCTAAATAGCTTCCTTTACCTTAGTGCAGTCCTCCTTCACTTACCTCATTCTTCAATTTTTCTTTTAAATGTCCTTATTTCTTCTGAGAACTCCTCACTTCCTGTTCTTCTCTCTGTAACTCCACATAGTAATGCAAGGCTTTCTCCCTGGTGTGTCGTGCTCGCCCCTCCCTTGGAAAACAGGAGAGTCAGGACGCTCTCTACGTTGCAGATAGAGAAAGGAGCTGTGTGTTAGTGGGCGTCCTGACTCTCCTGTTGTCCAAGGGAGGGGGAAGGCACGACACTCACCACCAGGGAGAAAGCCTCACATTAGTGTGGAGTTACAGACAGAAGAACAGGAAGTGAGGATTTCTCAGAAGAAATAAGGACATTTGAAGAATGAGGTAAGTGAAGGAGGACTGCACTAAGGTAAAGGAAGCTATTTATTTAAAACGTTTTTTACCTTAACAACCCCTTTAAGTGGACCTTGCTTTTAAGTGCAAGGTCCACTTTAACAATTATATTGAAAAGGACAAACTCTTAAAACTGACAAAAAGTGTAAAATCTACAATAACACTTTAGATAGCGCAAATAAAAAAAAAAAGGAAAACTAACGATTGAAAAATAACGTCTTGCTAAGATGATATGTGTATCAAAATGCATCTGTGTTGGCATGATTTCTAAATTCTTAAATGTAGGAGCCACTGGGGCATCATGATGCATAAGATTGTTATTTGGGCAGCCTGCCAAAGAGCACAGGAGACCAAGAGGGAAATGCAGAAAAGTTAAAGTAGCTGCAAAAGGTTAAAATACAAATTTGCCAAAGCAAATGAAACATTTGGAAGTGTGATTTACGTAGGGCAGAAGTTGAAATGATGTAAACGCAGTACTGTGTATATTATTTGTACAATGTCAACAATTCGTAAATTATACAAAAACAAAAGTCATCTGCACTGAGATAAATGCTTTCTGTCATGGCTACATAATGCAATCAGATATTAAATAGCACTGCTCTTTATTCCGTTTGAAAAATAAATGTTATTTATCTCTCCAAACCGCAGACACTATTATCACAGCACCCCCTAATCTATCAATATTCAACAAAGAACCTGACATTTGGAGTATCTGCTGATATTAGGAATATACTGATGTGACTGAAATAAACAACATGCTAAGTGGGCTCCTTAGGACTTATAAAAAGGCTTCAGGATCATTGTTCCATGTGCCAACTAAGTGCAGCTCATGGCTATTGCTGGGCACCTGTACATTACAGTTAGGGCTGTCACATAAAGTATAGTTACATATTTAGTCAAATTTAAAAAAATACAAAAAGTCAATCTAGTTCAATCAATAGAAAAATGAAATATAATAAGTAAATAGAAACAAAGAGAAAACCTCCATATACAGAATCCTATACCCAGAGATGAGCCAGGGGAAGGCATAAAACCTATAAAGCATGGTCAAATTTGCTCCAGCAAGGGAAAAATGTATTTATTTCCAAATCCCCAAAATGTCAATCAGATATTTCCTGGATCCTAGCCATTATTTTATGTCATTAATAGAAAAGAGATCATAAATCCAGTTTCCCTAAAAAAGGTAGTGACTTTAATTACAACTCTTAACTTTTATGAACATTTTATCTATTGCATTGACAGGTATTAATAACAATACAGTATATCTGCAGTAACATTTGGTCTATTGGCCTGTTGGAGTTTAGAGCCCATCATGCTAAATGAGCAATGAAGAGAATGGGTGGGAGTGGGCAACCTTCGAAACTACTGCGGCTGTAGTACATAACTATGATTGACACAAAACAAACCCAAATATCCATTAAATGTGCATAATTCATTAAACAATGATTGTGACTGTTAAAAATGATCCGTGAGTGTGAATATATAATTTTTTTTACAATATAAGCTGAAAGTGGCCTATTCAGCAGCTATCTTTTTTGCTAATTAAAGTAATTATGCCATGAGCCAAATTACCTGTGTGATTAGCCTGTCATAGAAGCAGCCATTCTCTGACTCAAGTTCCACATTCTAGCTTCACGGTCGTGACTCAGTGAATAGACCTAGCCTTATTTCCTTCTCTGACTGCTAAAATAATTGTCTGTAAAATATTTTTATATTATTTCCCATATTCTGCACAATTGAAATCAGAATGAGTGGGAGGTTATGCACTATAAGGCCTCGTACACACGACCGAGGAACTCGTCGGAAAAGACTCATCGTTTTCCTCGACGAGTTCCTTGTTAGGCTTGTTGAGGAACTCGACAAGCTTGCTTTGCATACACATGGTCAAGACAAAATCTCCTCGTTCTCAAACGCGGTGACATACAACACATACAATGGCAGGGGAAGTTCGATTCCACTGGCACAACCCTTGGGGCTGCTTTTGCTAATCTCATGTTACTGCGTGTTAAGTAAAAGTTTGTTAAGAGACGATTTGCACTTTTCAGTCTGTTACAGCGTGAAAAATGTGTTATCTCCATTACAAACGCTACATTTACCGAAGGTACGCTCCCGTCTCATACTTTATTCTGAGCATGCGTGGGTTTCTTAGCATACACACGCTCGCTTTTCTCGACGAAAACCAGCCCGATGAGGAACACGACGAGGGAATTGAGACTCCCGTCGAGGAAAAATAGAACTTGTTCTCTTTTTTCCTCGTCAAGTTCCTCGACAGTTTCCTCGATGAAAAACGTACACACGACCGGTTTCCTCGGCAAAAAAGCTCTGCCACCAAGTTTCTTGATGGATTCTGTCGAGTTTCTCGGTCGTGTGTATGAGGCCTAAGGCTACCAGGGCTGTACTGTATTGTACAATGCTGACAATTGAATGTGCATTTTTAAGCTGTAGAGTTTTTCTGTGTTCCTTGAGACACAGAAAGCTGTCTACACTAAAATTTACTTGGGGTACATAAGAGAACCATGTGGGAGAAAGGTCATGAAGCATGCTGAAGAACGGGCTTGCCATGATGTAGTCATGTTTTGAAGAAGTAATTAAAGGGGTTGAAAAGATTTGTTTTTTATTTTCTAAATAGGTTCCTTTAAGCTAGTGCATTGTTGGTTCACTAACCTTTTCCTTTGATTTCCCTTCTAAATGTCTTTTTTTCTTTGTTTTCTTTGTCTGAATTTCTCACTTCCTGTTCCTCCTCAGTAAGCTGTTCTGGCTGACTAACCCCCAGGCAGATGATGGGGGCAAGCTTACTGAGGTGAAACAGGAAGTGAGAAATTCAGACAAAGAAAAATCGAAGGGAAATCGAAGGAAAAGGTAAGTGAAACAACAATGCACTAGCTTAAAGGAACCTATTTGGAAAATAAAAAATGAACCTATACAACCCCTTTAAATAGCAACTACATTTTAAACATGGCCTACCTGCCCATGGTTCTGGCCACTGTTGTTGACCAGCCACAGGCAATTACATTTTCAGCAACCAGAAAAGGGTCTACAGATTGATTGTATGAAAGTTGGACAGGAGCGCAACTGGCAACTGTACAGAGACCCACCATGGTAAAATCAAGGTGCTTGGTAATATACATTTCTGCTTCTTTACACATAATACCTAACAATATTGTAACTCACTACTAACAGTAGCGCAAACATTGTTAACATTTTGAACCAGCGGGATCAGGAGATGCAGAGATTTTAAAGATTTTTTCCTATGATGCTAAAAATGAAGAAAACTGATTATAGTATTTTCCAAAGACGTATCTGGAAGGCAGCCCAGACAGCTTGGGACCAAGAAGTTCTAGGATATGTTTTGTTAAAGCATGTGTAAACCCCAAATCTGTTTTTCAGTAGGTTAGGTATTATACTTTATTTTTTTCTTACTGAATAACATTTTCTTTAAAAAGAAAATAAAACAAATATTTTTTTATGACTTATTATTTGAAGATCTTACAAGTAATAGCATGTTCACTCTCAGTTACCCTTTCAAGTTGGTCATTGGGCTACCATCAGGTCTTATGGTAGGTAGCCCCATGGCCAACTGAAAGAGCGAACATGGCTGGCTGACAATGCTGCTGGTGATTTTTGAGGCAGTGGCTTAGTGCTGTCAGCCAACAACAGGAAGTGCTGTTACTGGCAGGACCTCCAGACACTAAACTTTCCAACAGATTGACAAAAAATATTTGCTTAAAGGCTTTTTAGGCTGGGCTTCTCCTCTGGGTCACAGGATTGCAATTCGTTTTGCACTTCAGGAGACCTGTTTTCATCAGTCAAGGCAGCACGTTATCCCGACTTCCCAAGTCTGGATCCGCCATCTGCCTTGATTGATGGCAGTCTCAGTGAGGCACTGAGACGCTGAGACGGCCACTCCCCATCCCTCCACAGCTTAGAGCTCCAGGGAGCCTAAAGAAGCAGAGATGAGAGATGCTGACTGACAAGCAGCAGCTCTCCACCCAGGGATCTGTGAAAATCGAGTCATCAGCGAAGTTCGGTGGCTCGGTTATCAGTGCAGAGACAGCGGAGGGACAGATGCAGCATCGGTCTGAAGCTGCATCCACCTAGGTAAGTATGAATAAAAAAAACATAATTCTCGTTTAAAAAAAACTGTATACAGTGAGGCATGATGCCAAACATAATGAAAAATAGATTTTGGGTTTACTTACACTTGTTTTCAAAATTTGCAATGTAATATTTATTTGATCAATCAGTTGCATTTTGCTATTTTCTCACAGCCACCAATCAGATTTAAATATCATTGGTTATTTAAAAAAAAAAAAAAAATATGTGTTTCTCCATCCACATGTGTTATTGTAACCTGACAGCAGAGACTCCTTCTCTGTCTCCCATTGATGAGAAGCTGATCATTAGATTGACTTCTCCTGAACAGTAACAGCATTAAACCAGCCGATAATCGATCCATCTAAGGGCATCTTTAGAGGTGTGGCACTTACTTCAGGATTTACACCTCCCAGAAGGTGATCTCTGACAACAGTGGATTTCAGAGGTCTAAGCCTAAAGCAGAGCTCCACCCAATAGGAGAAGCTCTGCTTGTCTGCCTCCTCCCGCTCTCGCTGCCACATTTGGCACCTTTTGGGGGGGGAAGGAGGAGTGGGTACCTAATTTTTACAGATTTGGCCCCCCTTTCCCCCTGCAGTCTTCTGGGACACTTCACAGCTCCCAGAACACTGTGACCCATTCATAAAGCGCAGTGTGCAGTAGAAAACTGGCTGTGAATCCACAAGGCTTCACTGATGGTTTCCCTTAGTTAAGATGGTGGCGCCAGCACCCAATAGCCGATTAAATGATCGGTTCGGGGGAGGACACTGCTGGATACCTGGACAGGCAAGTGCCCTAATATTAACAGTCAGCAGCTACAGTATTTGTAGCTGGTAAATAAAAAAAAAATCTGAAGCCGCCTGGAGCTCCTATTTAATGCACACTAAGGCCCCGTACAAACGAGGGGATATCCGCTGGAAACGGTCCGCCGGACCATTTCCAGCGGACATTCCTCCTCCAGATTTTGATCCGATGGCTTGTACACACCATCGGATCAAAATCCGCGGGGAAAACATCATCGGCGACGTGCGCGACGCTGGAGGGTAACTACTTTCACGCATGCGTGGAATCATTACGACGCATGCGAGGGATGGGAGCGGACGGATTGATCCGGTGAGTCTGTACAGACTACCGGATCAATCCGCTGAAAACGATTCAAGCGGATAGATTTCTTAGCATGCTAAGAAATTTCTATCCGCTTGAAATCGATCGGCCGGACGAATCTCGGCGGAAAAATATCAGCTAGGCCGTTCAGACGACTGGATTTGTCCGCTGGAACTGATCCGCGGATCAATCCCAGCGGATAGATCCGGTCGTCTGTACGAGGCCTTAGTGGACTTTCTGGCTTACACAGAGCTTCAGCTTTCGCCGAACAGCATTAGTAGCTTGCTACATGCTATCATTTGTTGTCTGGAATTGTTCTTCAAAAGTCTGAATAGCCCAGGAGTCATCAAAATACCCACAGTCTAAAAACTTCCACAAGAAAAACAGCTAATGCCACGTACACACGATCTGGCTTTTGCCCGGCCAAATGCATATCGGAATTCTGACGGTATTCCATCGGAGTAAAATAAAACATGTTCTATACTTAAACTCCGATGGAATTCATCGGAATTTCGATGGAATTTCTCAGATGGGGCATACACACGGTCAAAATTTCTTATGGAAAAATTATGTCTGACTTTTTCCATCGAAAATTCCGATTGTGTGTACGCGGCATAACACTGATGAAAAACATATGAAATCGTGCAAATAAAACTGGGCTTTGAACATAGTGCTCTTTTAAAGTTAATGTCTATAGATGATGCTTGAAATAAAAGAGTGTTGTGCTTTCTTTATATGTTCCCAAAGCCATGTTTTACTGACGCGACGACTCAGGCAACCCAGTGCCGGAGGTAAATGGTAAGCGTGCGCAATAAACGAGGGACTCAGGAACTAACAGGATTTACAGCCCAAAGTGTACCAAACATGCAAATTTATATTCCTGTAAATTGGTACCAGAATTTTGCCATTGATGGTTTGTATTGTGCCAGCGGAATCACATGTGTTGAAAGTGTTTGCGAACTTGAATAGGAGAAATAAAAGGAAATCTTGAATCCATCATAACTTTGCCTCACCCAGTTGTGGTTTTTTTCACAGTAATGAGGATCCTTCAAGCTGCTGTGTTTCAGCTGTCAGAATAAAGTCGGATGTGGTGAAAAGGAAATAAAGGCTTCAAGAAGACAGATGTGCGTAGCTGTGTATGTGTGATCAGGCAGATGTGAAAAGAGGTTTTTAGCTCTGCTAAAAAAAAAAAAGTGGCAAAAGGGACCACTGGCACACTTAAGCACGAGCTGTTATTCAATTCCACTAAAATTAACACCTTCCAGCAATGAAAAATGCCAATGCCTAGCCAAATACAACAAACCATAAAAATCCTTGAGAAAAGCTCAATATTGCTCTCAAGTGACCTGGCCGGTTGCATGCGTCTTTTCTATAAGTCACCCGATCTACAGATGTATTTATTACCTCACTTATGTTCCATTATTTTCTCCTTAGCTGACCCAGCCATTCTAATCCCCATGTATCTGTTTTAGGTTTCTGATTGCAAGAAATCCTGTCAAGGAAAGTGGAAACCAATTGTGGGAGGACAGCTAGAGCGAGAATAAATAAATGTATCGCATGTGATACAAGCTAAATCATCCAAGCTGAGATGGGAAAAGTCTGACTTTTCCACTTGCTCAAACGTTCCTGTCTTATGACAGACTGCAGCACAGAACGCAGTAAAAGTATGAGAACTGGGCTTACGTTAGGCATGTCAGACTCAAATAAAACAGCCGAATCCAGCATATGAAAATCTGCAAGGTGTCGCGTTAGATCTTTTGAGGTTCCACCTTCATAATTAAAAACAATATTACAGGACTTTCTTAATTATTAATATATAGTGTAATAAAATCCGACAAAATTATATCTGAAGCATGTAAGGGGAATGTATGGGCTTTTCTATTGTGTCTAGACACACAAAGACGAAAGAGATCTGTTTGGTGCAAATATTGTTATCAAAGGTGTTATTGGTTTAAAGAAACTTTGTTTCTGTATACATTTTATTTACACATATTCATTAAGACAGCCATGTTTGCTCATTTAAAATGCAGGCTCTGATTTTTACTTTGAAATAGTAGTGCTTTGACGCTTAGAAACACAACATTCCCTGGGTGTCTGATAACCTTTGTTGTTAAAGTAACCCTCTTATTTGAAAGGTTGAATGCAACCATTGGTGACCTCCTCTTTTCAAAATGCTATTTTTCTAGATGCCATGCTGGTGCTTTGGCTGCAATGAGTTCTGGGCCTCTGCAATAGCACAAACATATGGATAAGGTATATGACACAGCCTCCATACTTTTTATGACACTTTAAGGCTGGAGGCAGTGATTCCAAGTGTTTGCTCCTCCTACTGGCTAATCATCAAATCTCTATATTTATAGCTATACATATAGGTAAAATTAAGCATCCCAACATAATGAGACAGCCAGTTGAAGCAGTTTCTTAGGCCTCGTACACACGATAGGTGAACCAGAGGACAACGGTCTGATGGACCGTTTTCATCGGTCAAAACCGATCGTGTGTAGGCCCCATAGGTTATTTAACCATAGGTTAAAAAAAAGCCAACTTGATTTAAAATTAACCTATGGATTCCTAACCGATGGGAAAAAACGATCGTTAGTAGGCACGACCATCGGTTAAAAATCCACGCATGCTCAGAATCAAGTCGACGCATGCTTGGACGCATTGAACTTCGTTTTTTTCAGCACGTCGTTGTGTTTTACCTCACCGCGTTCTGACACGATCGGTTTTTTAACTGATGGTGTGTAGGCACGGCGGACCATCAGTCAGCTTCATCGGTTAACCTATGACAACGGTCCTTCAGACTGTTGTCCTCTGGTTAACCTATTGTGTGTACGAGGCCTTAAAGTGCTACTCTAGGCAAACACCTTTTTTAATAGGGCAGATTTACCCCTCTGTTCGTACTGATGACCATTGTCATCAAGAAGGAAAGTGAGGTGAATTCCAACATTTTAGAGCTGTTCCTCGAACAAGATATAAGGGGAAATCTTCCAATAGGAACATATGTTCCAGAAGCAAATGTCTAGGAAGGGAAATCCCAAATTTTTGGGGATTTCCTGTTGTGTCTCTGGTAAAGAAAGTAAAGCAACATTTCTCCAGTGATACACAGACTTCTAAATGACAGAAGAGCACCTTCTTAGGCCTCGTACACACGATCAGTCCATCCGATGAGAACGGTCCGATGAAGCTGACTGATGGTCCGTCGCGCCTACACACCATCAGTTAATTAACCGATCGTGCCAGAACGCAGTGACGTAAAACACAACGAGTGCTGAAAAAAACAAAGTTCAATGCTTCCAAGCATGCGTCGACTTGATTCTGAGCATGCGCAGGTTTTTAACCAATGCTTTTGCATACTAACGATCAGTTTTGACCTATCGGTTAGGCGTCCATCGGTTCAATTTTAAAGCAAGTTTCTATTTTTTTGACCAAAGTTTAACTAACCGATGGGGCCCACACACGATCGGTTTGGACCGATGAAAACGGTCCATCAGACCATTCTCATCGGATGGACCGATCGCGTGTACGCGGCCTTAGTGACTCCCACAACATGTGGTAGTACTCATCTAAATGACTCGCTTGTACAAAAATTAAGGAAATGTAGGAAACATTGGGGGAGAATTACTAAAACTGGTGCACCCAGTATCTGATGGAGCTTCTAGGTTTTATTGTCACCGCTGAAAGCGGAACTTCACTCTCTCAATCAGCATTGACAATTTGTAATCCTTTTGCTGATAGCATTACATATTTACATAGTAGGTATGGTTGAACAAAGGTATCAGTCCATCGAGTTCAACCTGTGTTGGTGTGTGTGTGTGTGTGTTTGTGTAGATATTCAACTCCCAAGTGCATTACCTTACATTTTTTTATGTTAAACCTCATTTGCCATCTAGTTGCCCACTTCATTAATTTATTCAGGTCCTCTTATAAGGTTTTTATACCTGCTGTGATGCTTATCGCCCTATTTATTTTTTTTGTCATCAGCAAACACTGAGATTGAGCTATTTATCCTATCCTCTATATAACTTTTAAATAAATTAAACAGAATTGGTCCCAGATGAGAACCCACTAACCACTCTAGACCATTCTTAGTACATGTTATTAAAAAGATAGGAAAGTATATCGTCTTTATTTGTTCTAAGCTTTTTTTTTTACATTTCTACAATTACTTTCTAGTTTCTGGCCAGACAAATTATGTCATGGATCCCAGGAGTCTTCATGAAGGGAAGAGAGGTTTTCTCACCTAAGCACACCCTCCTGCCTGCATGCCTGAGCAGCAGCAGGGGCAGTCAGATTCCAGGAAGTAAATGGTACACAAATGATCTGCCTTTACTCAAGATGGCAACATCCAGAATTGCTAAGGAGGCATTTTTTCAAAGTGATTGCCTAGAAAAATAAAGCATGGAGACATGGATGGATGGGGGAATTTGGGAGAATATAAAAAATTTATGAAATTGCATTTTTGGTTTGTGCTGCTCAGATGAAATATAGTTCCACTTTAATTGAACAAGCTGAAGTTATAAGTTGATTGGCTACTATGCACAGCTTCACCACATTCTCCCCCAAGTGAACAAAATTCATAATATTATAAATTTACTATTAAACACTGCATGTGTCCAATGTAAATTGCTACACACATGTTGTCCTAAGGACCCCTATTTACACTGAGCAGAATATAAACGCAACACTTTTGTGTTTGCCCCTATTTTTCATGAGCTGAACGCAAAGATCTACGACTTTTTCTATGTACACAATAGGCCTATTTCTCTCAATCTGAGTCTAAACATCTGTTAGTGAGCACTTCTCCTTTGCCAAGATAATCCATCCACCTCACAGGTGTGACATATCCAGATGCTGATTAGACAGCATGATTATTGCACAGGTGTGCCTTAGGCTGGCCACAATAAAAGGCCACTCTAAAATGTAAAGTTTTACCACACAGCACAATGCCACAGATGTCGCAAGTTTTGAGGGAGTGTGCAATTGGCTTGTTGACTGCAGGAATGTCAACCAGAGCTGTTGCCCTTGAATTGAATGTTCATTTCTCTACCATATGTCGGCTCCAAAGGCATCTCAGAGAATTTGGCAGTACACACCACATCAGCCCAGGACCTCCACATCCAGCATCTTTAACTCCAAGATTGTCTGAGGCCAGCCACCTGGACAGCTGCTGCAACAATCGGTTTTGTATAACCAAAGAATTTCTGCACAAACTGTCAGAAACTGTCTCAGGGAAGCTCATCTGCATGCTCGCAGTCCTCATCGGGGTCTTGAGCTGACTGCAGTTTGTCATCGTTAACGACTTGAGTGGGCAGATGCTCACATTCAATGGCGTCTGGCACTTTGGAGAGGTGTTCTCTTCACAGATGAATCCCGGTTTTCTCTACAGGGCAGATGGCAGACAGCGTGTATGGCGCTGTGTGGGTTTTCTGATGTCAATGTTGTGGATCGAGTGGCCCATCGTGGCGGTGGGGTTATGGTATGGGCAGACATATGCTATGGACAACGAACACAGGTGCCTTTTATTGATGGCATTTTGAATGCACAGAGATATTGTGATGATATTCCAAGGTCCATTGTTGTGCCATTTATCCACGACCATCACTTCATGTTGCAGCATGATAATGCATGGGCCCATGTTGCAAGGACATGTACACAATTCCTGGAAGCTGAAAATATCCCAGTTCTTGCATGGCCACCATACTCACTGGACATGTACCCCTTCAAGCATGTTTGGGATTCTCTGGATCGGCGTATACGACAGCGTGTTCCAGTTCCTGCAACTTCGCACAGCCATTGAACAGGGATGGAACAACATTCCACAGGCCACAATCAACAACCTGATTAACGCTATGCGAAAGAGATGTGCTGTACTGCGTGAGGCAAATGATGGTCACACCAGGTACTGACTGGTTTATCTCGGCAAAGAAAAGTGCTCACTAACGCAGATTTAGACAGAATTGTGAACAATATTTGAGAGAAATAGACCTTTTGTGTACATAGAAAACGTTGTAGATCTTTGAGTTCAGCTCATTAAAAATAGGGGCAAACACAAAAGTGTTGTGTTTATAATTTTACTCAGTGTAGATCCATGCATGCGTGTAGAGGTGCATTTTTTTTTCATTTTATTGTTAGACGGGTGCGTTATAATGCATCAGCATGTGTTAGCGTTGTGGTTTGACATGCATTATTGATATTTCCAACACAATTTGGAATTTAAGATTTGGAGTAGAAAGATTTAACAGCTGTTTACCAAGGTTTGAAAATGCCTTTTGCCAATACATCAAAATGCATCAAAACAAACATTAGATATATTTTGCATTTCCATTGACTTTCATAGGCCACTTGAACACAAGTATTTGAACGTTTTGTAATATGTGCGTTAAAACACAACAATGTAAATGGGCTTTGTTTGAAGATTTTAGAGAAGACAAAGCTACAACTGAAAACAAATAGGTCAGACGGTACTGATGTTTATTACTTGTGTTTTTCATTCTGCCAAATGTGATTTATTATGCTGGTACAAAACTGTTGTTGAATTGTTACAATAAATTATATTTTGGCATGCTACTGTAAGCCAATTAATTTCTGTAAATGCTTAGTAACAGTCCAGTTACATCAGCCTTTACAAAAAAAGAATGTTGTTTCATGGAGACATTTATACAAAGCCTCTGGGGAGTCATCATTTTCAATTCAGGCAGACTGAAAATGTGGGTTTATGGTGTCCTGAAGGTACTTTTTGTGGGATTTTCTTTGAACCTTTTATTTATTTTTCTGGAGACACATAATGCTGCATTCATGTAAAAAGAAAAAAAACAAATAACATGGATACATGTTGAATACATCTCCACTCAGGCTTTATACCACCTATAAAGTTTAGCAAGAAAAAATAACGGTTTATAAATATCCAGAACAAAATAAATATGTTGTACTTAAAGTAAACCTGTGGGAGGTCTCGCTTTATAAGGTCACTTCAGATATCTTCATATATTTGCATTCTGAAGTTATCTTGAGAGTGCACCAAGATCCAGAAAACCTGGGAGCTCCAATTTACATTATACATATATCAAGCACAAATTCCATTATCAAGCTCTGACCCACCTTCTCCTCTTTATATGAGTCACGAAAGGGTATAGACAACTTTATTGGACAATAGAAAGCATGGGTAAAGGAGGCAGGGCGTAGCCCAACCATGGAAGTTTTGTTGATATCTGCATAATAGAGCATCACATTTTCTGAGACTCCAGGCAAACTGCATATTTCCAGATTTAAGCAGGGATATGAAGGTAATTGATGGGCATATGGCTTCCTTAGAAGATAAGAACCTCTCATTTGTTTGCTTTTGAAGTTGTAGTATTATTGGCAATAGGAACTTAGATATGAACAAATCAAACTGCCAATTCACATGGCTGACACGGGGTCTCATCAGGACCATACTGATGTCCTCTAAAAACATTATGATTATACTAGTTCAATAAAGATAAGAGGAGCTTTAATCTTTATTCAGTTTCCGAGTAAAAAGCTATTTTTTTAAAGCAACTTCAGATTCAATTGAATTGGTTTGTATCTATTATCTGAATGGGTCTTTAAAATGCACAATGCACATCAATTTTAAAACACAATCTAGCCTCAGGTTGAGAGTCCAAGAAAAAGCAATTGCTTTTTTTCACATTAAATCATTGGTTGTTGCGTCAAAAAATATAATTCAATAGCTCTTTATTAATAAACTATTTATTGATTCATATGCTAACTTCATGCTATATGACAAAATTGTGGTGCAGAATGATAATTAAAAAAGTAGTACATACATGCAGAAAACATTTTTGTCAGTTCCCAAGTATTATTTTCATTTGTTATGCATTTAATGAACATAACAGCCAAGATGGTTTGGCAGTGAACCAGTACTTTTCTGGCACAATTTGATACTGCAGTTATTTTTTTCTGCCCAAAATAATAATTAAATATATTTATTTATTTGGCCAGTTGTACTGAACATAATGCAACCAGATTTAATGTAAAATACATCAGTGCACACTGCATGTCTGTGGCACAGTATATATTATTTTTCAACAAAATCATACTGTATAAGTAAAATTGTGGTGGGCAGGTGGGTGCAGAAAAGCTTCATATCAACCAAGAAGCTCCAAAGTTTTACCCAAGTGGAATGAATCAACATTCAGGCAGAATAATTAAAGTATAAATTCACCTTTCGTAACATGTTATGCCGCGTACACACGATCAGGCTTTTGCCTGACCAAAAACACATCGGAATTCCGACGGAATTTCATCGGAGTAAAATAGAACATGTTCTATATTTAAACTCTGATGGAATTCATCGGAATTCCGATGGAATTTCTCTGATGGGGCATACACATGGTCGGAATTTCCGATAGAAAAAGTCTGTCTGACTTTTTCTATCGGAAATTCCCAACGATGTGTGTACGCAGCATTACATGTTACACCCATATTCAGGGTGTAACATGTTATGAATGGACCAGCCGCCACACTTCCCCGATCTGATTTTGCTAGCGGGTATCTCCCCCCCCTGCTAGCTGTCACAATTAAAAAAAAAACGTGGCACATCATTTATTCACTGTGAATGGAAAACTACAAGGTCGGCTGTGGATCGCCATGGTAGTTCATCATCTCCTCCTGTCAGACTGTTTCTGCTTGCCCATATGGGATGTATCACTGGTGCAATACTTGACAGGCTCCAAAAAAAAAAAAAATTTTTTACCTGCAACAAAATGTGCATTTATTATTTTTTCTAAAAAGTAAACTTTTCCTTTAAAAGTAAACTTTTCCTTTAAAAGTAAACTTTTCCTTTAAAGTGGAATAAAACTCCAAAAATATGGTTTGTTATGTTGTAGATACTAATTAGAAATGGTAATTGATGATCTTACAGAGGAAAGGTGACAAGAAGTCTTACCTATACAATTCCCTATGACTATATCTGCCCAAGATAAGGTCCTCCATACAAAATTCCTCCATCGCTATTATCTCCCTTATATTCTTTGCAAGATATATCTGCTGTGTATATCTGCTGTGCGAGATCCATGGCACTGCTGTCGTTGATTTCTAGTTTTAGCAGATCTGGAGCGAGATCTTATGATGTCACTACTGTGTTACTCATGGTTCACCTGGCTGAAGGCTCTGACATACAGAAGCAAACCCCTGCCTTTACCAGGCTGGCCACAGAGGCACACTCCTGAACAAGGCATGAGGACAAGTTTCACTGCCGGGAGACTACAGGCAACACTTGAGAGTAATACTTTGCCCTCTGTTTCCAGAGTTAAGCTTCCCTTCCCTTTAAGACTGCTGCAAATATTTGTGCAGGCACTTTAAGAAGATAACAAAAAAGGTGTTGGTGTCAATGCTGCATATCCAATATTAGCAGGCTCCATTGTGTGTTGCCTTGGTTTAAGAAAGTTTTCCAAAAAAGTAGAAATCCTTTGCCTCCTCTTATATGACAGTTTTCGATCTTTACACTTGAAAGCAAACAATTCCAGGCTGGTACAAAGCTCGGAGCTGTTTTAAATAGTTCAGCACAATGTATCTCTAGTCTATAATACCATGTTAAAAAAAGTTTCCAAGACTGCCCAGTGTGTACTTTAAAATGCCTATATATATATATATATATATATATATATATATATATATATATATATATATATATATATATATATATATATATATATATATATTTTGATTTGATTTTATTATTTGTTAAGCGCCAAATACAGTTCAAGAACTGCGCCTATATATAAATGCTATACAGTATGAGAATCTGGATACATAGGGGA
Source organism: Rana temporaria (assembly GCF_905171775.1). Classification (NCBI taxonomy): domain Eukaryota; kingdom Metazoa; phylum Chordata; class Amphibia; order Anura; family Ranidae; genus Rana; species Rana temporaria. The sequence goes on along the minus strand of NC_053493.1, from coordinate 141,415,142 downwards.
AAATGGTCAGAGACAGTTCTTGCTTCATACTGTGAAGGGGGTACTAGGGAAAGCATTTCCTTATTGCAGAGACCAAGATCAACCCTGGAAAGTCCGCCATGCATTGCTGAATAACATAAATAACACTTAACCAGGGTGTATTTGGTCTTCCATGAATCCCATAGACCCAGCTCTGACAGAAGCCTAACAAAGGAGGTTGGACCGCCGCACCCCCAGATCTTTGCTTTGGAACTTTATTAGAAAATTTGTCGAGGACTGCATGTAGATAATTATTGAAATCCATCACAATAGGTGAATGAATATTTTGGGTGATGCGCTAGGAAATTAGCAAGAAGTTTAATGACTTCTGTATAGAAGGGAAGAGGGATGTATATGTTAGCTATGATGCAGACTAGACCATCTAAATTACACAGTAAAACAATATAGCGACCATTTGGGTCAATGAGTGATGCAGAGCATGAGACGGTAACATTTGGACAAACCAATATGCTAACCCCACTGGAGTAGGAAGAGAAGACAGAGTGAAATTGGGTTCTGAACACATGAATGGAGAAAGGAGAGGCCTGGGTGTAAGACATACGAGTCTCCTATAAACACACCAGATAGAGGACAAGGCGCTTAACCATATGAGAGACAGCCAATCTTTTCACCCTGTCTCCCAAACCTCTGACATTCCAACTTGTGATCACATTGTGCTTAGCCATGAAGCTTCAAAACAATAACATATATCAACTAACACTTGAAAACATAAGCATCCAAAGGGCTGGGTTTGAGTTTGGGTTGCAACATAATAGGGCAAGCATATAAGAGTGTATTTAATCTCATGAGTTATAGGACAGTTTGTGACCATACATTTCACTCCTACAAAGAAAAGGTATAGGTAAGTAGAAAACACACTGACCAAGAGGGTCCAACAATTTTTAGTAGTCATCAGGTGATGTCCACGAGGGACTAGCAACCAGGGGGCTGAGTTTAAGAGCTGGCACAGAGACGCTAACAGATTAGATGTCATGTGCCTGATCAAAAGGCACAGCTTGTAGTAGAGCGACTTGTATAAACAGTTAACCGCCTTTGAAGGAACAACGTGGAGAAAACAGGAACAAACCAGTACTGGTAAGCAAAAGGAATGGTTAGAAGCAATCAGGTTGCCCTCCAGCATCTAAACCAACTCTTCCCGCAGTGAACACTCCTCCCTGTCCAGCCATAGCTCTGCCAATGCTGGCTTTTCCAAAAAATGGACTTTGTTTTTGACCACCATTCGTAGACATGCCGGATAAAGCATGGCGTACAGCAATTCCAAAAGCAACACTGTTTTCTTCACCTCAGTAAACTGAGCCTTTTGCTTTTGTACCTCCGCCGAGAAGTCTGGTAACAACAATATCTTAGAGTTGTCCATCACAAGTGCATCCCCCAATGATCTAGATTTGGAAAGAATGTCATCACGGTCCTAGTAATTGATCATTTAAAAAGAATGATCTAGGAGGGTTGCCTGGAGGTAAGGGCCTAGTGGGGACACGGTGTGACTGCTCCACTGCGAACATTGGTGAGAAGGCATCTTTCCCAAATGTAGCCAGCACCCCTTCTCAATAAAATGCACAGGTTTTTTCCCTCTTTTCAGGAATTTCTATGGCCCTAACATTATTTCTGCAGAGCCTGTTCTATAAATCTTCAAGCCGAGCAGCATGTTTAGCCACCAGCAGTTGTTGAGCATGAGATTCCCTTTGAATGGGTGCCCAATAACCTCCAGTGTACTGAGGTGCCCTTCAATAGCTGAGGTGCAGTCCTGAAGTTTTTGCATATGCTGACAGAGGAATGTTATTTGAATTTTCACCCATTTAACCTCCGATGCAAGTGCTGAGATAGAGGAGTTTCACAAGGTACCTGCCAAGAAAATATCGCACAGCGTGGGTTCTGGCCCATTGGGGTCTGAGGTTATGGCCGTATGTGCTGTTATTGTGGCGGGGAAGTACTCACTGTGTCCCATGCAATTAAAGTGCCAATTGGATCCTCAAGTGGCACTGTGTTATTAGATTCAGACCACTGTGAGTGATCGTCCTGCATGTCCACAGGCAGTGCAGAGGAGTCTTGTGCCACCGGCTTGAGAAATAACTTCTGACCCGCCTCTTTGTATACCTCTTTCACAGATCTTTGTGGCAAACCGCCATCTTTGCCCGCATGGTCCGGAGCCAGGCGAGTGGTAGAGCTGCGCTTAGACATCTTTGCGGTGTTCAGGGAGCACAGTTGTAGGTAGCCCAGAGGATCAGCAAGCACTCAAAGTACATGTAACGGGTGTCAACAATCAGTTTCACAGGATAATAGGTTGGATTTTCGGAAGAGCTCACAAGTCATGCATCTGGCTAAATTCACCCCCCAAATGCAGTTTTTTTTTTAAGTCTAAGGACAGATGATCACCCATGGATCTTCCACTCTCTATTAGGCAGCAAAAGGAAGGTTTTCCTGATTTCTGTTGAAATTGAACATTTCTTTAAAAGCATGTGTTATGAAAAAGAAGCAATTCTACATTCTGGAGACTATGACTAAGATAAACATTCTGGCACGCTAATTTATTTTAAGGAAAATTGGAACTGCTTTGGAGACATTTTGGTTAACACTAAGGAACAAGTCATATTTCATCCTTGAATTTTTTAATGACGAATTGTGGAAACTGTTTTTAAAGGTGTTATTTCTTATTAAGTAGTACTCTACATGTAGAAAAAATTATATTATAGTATGTAAACACAGCCTTTCCGTATTAATAAGCTTTTGGAATAACACAGCAACACTGTATGTAGTTCATCTCTAATATGTTCCACGTTATAAGACCCTGGGTTACTGTATTATGTTGGAAGCATAATGATGATTACATATTAGTGAGTGATTGCTCACTGGTGATTCACATACCTGCACAGCTGTTTTCTGGTTTCCAGTGAACCTTCACGCCTTCTCTTAGACATGCTCTGGCATAAGCTATTAATGATTCACAGTAGCAGTTTTTATGAACTGGGCATTCGCACATATCTGTCACACATGATCTTAAAAATACAAGAGAAATTCAAATCAGAATAATGTTCATCGATTACAACAGTTATATTTTTTACAAGAGCAAACAGGATACTGCTCAATTGTTTAATGATGAGTGTAAGTTGACAATAGCAAGTAGCACAGTTAGATGCTTTATTAGGTTTCATATCATGCAGCATATGCTAAAACACAATAAACAAGAGTCAGCTATCTGTCAGTTTGAAAGAGTACAAATGTAAATTCCAAACGCTCTTAATAATGTACACATCTGCTATTATATAAGAATGATCTGGAAGAGCTGTGAATGTATAAATTAGCTGAAGTCTCTCTCATCTAAATTTACTACAGGCTGCCAATTTTACTCAGTTTTATAAAAGCTCTAACTTAGATAATACCACATGCCCAAAAGTAAGTGTGGAGATGCTAACATTCCCACACACTTGCAGTCACATGCACAGGAGTGATGGCATCGCGGGCCGCCATTCAAGTGGCCAAGAAAATGGAAGGAAGATTAGCATAGAAGCGTTTGGGATCCAATAGATCAGTGACAGTCCAGTACCGGAAGGCACATTTTGACAGGTAAGTCTGTTGGCATATACCTGCAAAGGGTTTATGCAAAAAGGGGAGAAAGGCTGGTGCCATGGAAGTTGGCTAAAACATCGTTTTATTAATGCAGGTGAACAACAGTCAAAAAATCCAATGCATTTCAGCCATCAGGCCTTAATCATGGCTTAACCACTTAAGGATCGCCTCCTGCACATATACGTCGGCAGAATGGCACGGCTGGGCACAGGCACGTACAGGTACGTCCCCTTTAAGTGCCCAGCCATGGGTCGCACGTGCACGCGCCGGCGACCCGGTCCGAAACTCTGTGACCGCGGGACCCGTGGACCCGATCGCCGCCGGTATCCCGCAATCGGTCACAGGAGCTGAAGAGTAAACACACCTTCCCCGTTCTTCAAATATATAGGGAAAGACGATCAATGACGTCACAAGTCCAGCTCCGCCCCCCTACAGTTAGAAACACATATGAGGTCACACATAACCCCTACAGCGCCCCCTAGTGGTTAACTCCTAAAGTGCAATTGTCATTTTCGAAGTAATCAATGCATTTTTATAGCACTTTATGCTGTGAAAATGACAATGGTCCCAAAATGTGTCAAAATTGTCCGATGTGTCCGCCATAATGTCGCAGTCACAAAAAAAAACGCTGATCACCGCCATTACTAGTAAAAAAGAAAATATTAATAAAAATGCCATAAAACTATCCCCTATTTTGTAAACGCTATAAATTGTGCGCAAACTAATCGTTAAACGCTTATTGCGATTTTTTTACCAAAAATAGGTAGAATAATACGTATCGGCCTAAACTGAGGAAAAAAAACTTTTTTTATATAGTTTTTGGGGATATTTATTATAGCAAAAATTAAAAAATATTTTTTTCAAAAATGTCGATCTATTTTTGTTTATAGCGCAAAAAATAAAAACCTCAGAGGTGATCACATACCACCAAAAGAAAGCTCTATTTGTGGGAAAAAAAGGACGCCAATTTTGTTTGGGAGCCACGTCACACAACCGCACAATCGTCAGTTAAAGCGATGCAGTGCCGAATCGCAAAAAGGGGCAAGGTCCTTTAGCTGCATAATGGTCCGGGTCTTAAGTGGTTACTGATGGCTGAAACACGTTGTCTTTTTTGGCTGTTGTTCACCTGCATTAATAAAACAATGTTTTAGCTTACTTCCATAGCACCGGCCTTTCTCCCTTTTTTGCACGGATTGTACATGGAGGTTTGCAGAGACTTTCCAGGCTGAGTGTTGTGTTCTTGAGGCTGACCAGGCATTACACATGAGGTAGTAGCTTGGATGCACCTGTTCCCAAACAGGGTTTAGTTGAAAGCATTTTAATAGAGTTTACTATCACTTTAACTAACAGATGGGAAGAGAATAAGAAAAGAATACAACCAGATATAAAGCTGAACATCAGACATATATAAAAAATAAATAAAAATACAGATTTCCATGGTAATATATTTATTACAAATGATTAAAGTGTATGTAACGTGGTTCTATAGGTAAAAAAAAAAATCACCTTAATGCATTCTCTGGATTAAGGTAAAAAAAAAAACTTCCAATGTCTGTGCCTCTCCCTAAACACTTACCTGACATCTCTCTCGATAAAGCAATGTCCCCGTCGTCAGCACCGCACTGCTTTCTCCCTGCGTTCACAGGCTTTACTGAGAGCAGAGGAAGCCACTGGCTCCTGCTGCTGTCAGTCAAATCATGTGAAGAGGGATTCAGGGCAAGGCCAAGCTGCGCTGTGTGTGCGTCTATGGAAGCACACAGCCCAGTCAGGGAGCACACCTGCATGGGTGCCCCAATAACAAGCAGTTTTCTATGGGGGACTCAGAGAAGAGAAGGAGCAGACAGAACGGGCAGGGCTTTCGGGGTTGCTCTGTGCAATACCATAGTACAGAGCAGGTAAGTATCACATGTTTGTTATTTCAATTGAAAATAAGGAATAAAAAAAAGGGGAGGACACATCCTCACCTTGTTATGGAAATGATGAGAGTGGGAGATGTTCTGTAGCCCTTTTTTAGGGTGGCAACAATGCTTCTTCATAGATACAGCACAGAGAGTAAGTGTTGTCACCCCACTGACAGGATCACAAGGTGAAAATAAAGAAATAAATGCCTGAGAAAAGAAAATTGCAGACACCATAGCTAAGGACTGGTAAACTGCAATACATTACATTTTGTTCTTGGGTACGCGATAAGGCTTCAGCTCTGCTCCCCACCCAGGAAAGGTTCCTCAGACATGTTTCGACCCCCTCAGTGGGCTTAATCGTCGTGGCCTAAGGCCTGGTTCACACCTATGCAGGTTACAGTTTGCATATTCCAGGTGCATTTTGCATTTTTCAATATGTGTTTTTGACCTATTGAAAACTATGGAACCAAAAAACAGAAAAAAGTCCCTGGCCCTTTCCATAAAATGCATAGATGTGAACATGACCCAGAGGAAACCATGTTAAATGGACTGTAGTGTGTTTCTGCAAAACTGGAAACGCACTAAAAAAGGCATAGGCGTGAACCAGGCCTTAACATATAGTCATATTGGGGCAGATTTACTAAAACTGGAGCACTCAGAATCTGGTGCAACTGTGCATGGTAGCCAATCAGCTTCTAACTTCAGCTTGTTCAATTAACCTTTGGCAATAAAACCTGGAAGCTGCTTGGTTCCTATGCAGAGTTGCATCAGATTTTGTACTTTTCAGTTTAGTAAATCTACCCCATATTGTCTGAACTGCTATGGCCTTTACATTTCTTCCTGTTTTCTCCAATAAAGACACATTGGTCCAGATTCAGATCCAATTGTGTATCTATCGGCGGGCGTAACGTATCTCAGATACGTTACGCCGCTGTAACTTAGGGCGCAAGTTCCGTATTCATAAAGAACTTGCGCCCTAAGTTACGGCGGCGTAGCCTATGTGGATCCGGCGTAAGCCCGCCTAATTCAAATGTGGATGATGTGGGTGTGTTTTATATAAATTAATTGTGACCCCACGTATTTGAAGTTATTTACGAACGGCGCATGCGCCGTCCGTGAACGTTTCCAAGTGTGCATGCTCCAAATTACGCCGCAAAGTGTCAATGCTTTCGGCGTGAACGTAACTTAAGTACAGCCCTATTAACGAAAAACTTACGTAAACAACGTAAAATACTACGCTGTTCGGTCGTTTCCGACGTCCATACTTAACATGACTTACCCCAGCTTTATGATGTGTAACTTTACGCCGGAAAAAGCCTTACGCAAACGACGTAAAAAAATGCGCCGAGCGGACGTACGTTTCTGAATCGGCGTATCTACCTAATTTGCATATTCAACGCGGAAGTCTAGGGAAGCGCCCCTAGCGGTCAGCGTAAATATTGCACCCTAAGATACGACGGCGTAGGAGACTTACACCGCTCGTATCTAGGCAACATTGAGGTGTATCTGATTCTATGAATCAGACGCCGTAACTGCTTTCTGAATCCGGGCCATTGAAACCAACCTGAGCCACAATGCATAACTGACATACTACTTATGCCCCGTGCACACGATCGTTTTTTCCGTTGGCATAAACTCCGACGGGTTTTTCCAACGGAATTCCGCTCAAGCTGTCTTGCATACACAGGGACACACCAAATTCCAAACCGGTCAAAACGCAGTGACGTACAACACTACGACGAGCCTAGAAAAATGAAATTCAATGCTTCCGAGCATGCGTTGACTTGTTTCCGAGCATGCGTGCTTCAGAGTTCCATACAGACAAACGGAATTTCCGATATAATTTTTTCCGTCTAAAAAAAAAACAAAACATGTACTCTTTCTAATTTGGTCGGAATTTCCAACGGAAAAAGTCTGATAGGGGCATACACACGCTCGGAATATTGACTGACTTTTTTCATCAGCAATTCCAATCGTGTGTACGAGGCATTAGAGAGAAAACAAACTTTGCAATAATTCTATAGGTTTATTATTAAAATATTAAAACAGAACTAGACCTAAAAAGGGAAGTTCTGCTTATCCTTCTCTTCTCCCCCTCCTTATTGTGAAATTGTTTATTTTCGGGGAGCGGGTAACTAGTTTTAACAGGTACCCACTCCCACTTCCACGTACCTCCCCCATTCCTGCCCGCAACCTCCTGGGACATGTCACAGCAGCTACAGTATGTGTATTTACTCTTATATTGTTTTTTTAAAGCTGAATGAAACTTTTCTTTAAAGCGGAGCTCCACCTAAAAGTGGAAGCGCCACATATAGTGTCCGCACCCTCCCCTCTACCCCCCCGCTGCCACATTTGGCACTTTTTGGGGGGGAGCGGATACCTGTCAAATAAGGTACTCACTCCCACTTCCGGGTAAGTTTGCCGCACAATGATTGCGATGATCTATAAAATTTCCAGCCCCTCCTCCTTCCCCCACTGCCTTCTGTGAGACACACAGCATACAGCGTGACCACTCAAAGTGCAAGTAAGGATGCCGGCACCTGTACCCAAAGCCGATGACGAACCGACTAGGGGTGCCAACATCGTGTCATACCTGGACAGGTAAGTGTCCTTATATTAAAGGTCACCAGCTACAGTAGTTGTGACTTCTATTTTTGATTTTTTTATACAGGCTGGAACTCTTCTTTAAGCACCTCTGATTCACAACATGTTACCAGACTAATTTCACACTAACGGCCAGCTGTTGCTAAACTAAACCCCCAAAGACATTTATATCCATTTGGGATAAAAGCACAATTTGAAAATGTCAGTAATGATCCACTCTTTGCATGCACTGAGACCCATTTGCTTAAGAGAAATTCATATGATACTGCAATTCATGTAATAACAGTTTGTTGCTAAGGATGTGAACCCAGTGAGTCATGGACAGCAGAATTATCAGCAATTATTTAAATGAAATAATAATATGTAATTATAATAGCAAATTCCACATTACTATAGTACTGTATATACAGGATATTTACATTTGCATGGGGCAGCTGGGATTATTTGGGAAAAATACAATTTCAGAATATAAAGCTTTTTTTTTTTTTATGTTAAAGACTGAATGAAGGAAAACCGTTATAACAAGTGTCAGTTAAGGGATAAGGAGGTACATAGTTTTAAGCCTTAACTCAAGGCAAACCAGGGGCGTTTTATGAAGTCAGTGGGCCTGTTTGCAAAATTATAAGCTGGGCCTCATTGCATGATAAAAAAAAGTGCCATTCTTTGTGCACTGTGACAAAGAGGAGGCATGGTTTTCAATGTGGCTGGGGTGTTGCTAGTATTGTAAAAGACCTGGGACATGTTTGGAAACTTTACAGAGATATTAAAGCAGAGCTCCACCCTAAAGTGGAACTTCCGCTCATCGGATTCCTCCCCCCTCCGGTGGCACAATTTGCACCTTTTCGGGGTGAAGGGGGGACAGGATACCTGTCTTTGACAGTTATCCTTTCCCACTTCCGGGAGTCCGGCCGCGGCCGTGACGTCACCATGTGGCTCCCTCCTCCTCCTCCCCTGGCCATGGAATGGGGGCCTCGGGCATGCGCAATAGGGTTCCCGGGAGGAAGCCGAAAGGCTACACTGCTGGGTTCCCTTACCCGCAATGGCAGCGGCAGCACCCGACAGCTGATGGAAACATCAGCTGCGGTGCCAACATCGAGGGACTGCAGGACAGGTAAGTGTCCATTTATTAAAAGCCAGCAGCTGCAGTATGTGTAGCTGCTGGCTTTTAATTTTTTTTTCCGGACCTCTACTTTAAAGCCTTGTTATTTTTTTTAATAACAAACACGTTATACACCTGTTTTGTGCAGTGGCTTTGCACAGAGCAGTCCAGATCCTCCACTTCTTGGGTCCCCCGCTGGTGCTCCTGGCTCCTCCCTTCTGCCGGGTACCCTCAGAGGAAAGCAGCTTGCACTCTATTCACACACAGAGCCACGGCTCAGCCACGCTCCATCTTCTGATTGGCTCACTGGCTGTGATTGACAGGCAAGGCTCTCATGGACATCACTGGATTGAGAGGGGGCTCAGGTAAGTATTGGGGGGCTGCATAGAATGCATTAAGATAACAAACCTTGTGCCTTTATAACCACTTTACGTAGAGCAGTAATGTGTGCTCTGAATGGTGGGTGTGGCTAAGGGTCATAATTAACTAAAGCAAAAGCTTTTTTACTCATAAAATAGTCTTAGATTACTGTGTCTCAGAGACATGTATGAACCTCAGCGCAATCATTTAAATAAAAAATATTCTATTACATATTACTTGGCTACATATAAAATAGACATAAAGATAACATTGTGTCTGAGCCAACCTCACAGAAGACCTTCACTAGAATAGTCAGGGACTACTTTGTGAGTACTGTGGGTAGGAGATGATTGATCACTAAGACTGAAAAGTAGGCACTACAAGACATTAAACACATATAGCAAGGTAACAGATCAAACCTACTAAGGTTGATGACTCAAGCTGAGCCATTCACAGGGCATTCATACTCTAAAGTAGTGATATCTGACTCCAACCAAATATCCCAAACCTTATTAAATTTATGAGGGCATCCCCTATTTAGGTATATTTCCTTGTATAAAGGAATGAGCAAATTAACCAGCAACTTCCACATGTTCAAGGTGGGGGACAAAGGAAACTCTCCATGTGAGCACTATTCATTTCCAAGCATAGAATAGGAGCAAACCCAGTAGAGTGTGAAAGCCTCTAGAGGTAGCCAAACCATTTACCAGCCCAAGGATACAAACATCCGCCTTTTGGGGTACAGAGACCCACATCCTCAGTCTTAATAGCCCCCCCAACCCCAGTCTTCACAGTTCCCCCTCATCCTCACAGCCCCCCCCCCCCATTCTTAGTTTTCACAGCGCCCCATCCTCAGTCTTCACAGTCTCCCATCCTCAGTCTTCATAGTCCTCCACTGACACCAACAATAGGATTTCACCACTATCAATTTTACTAGTGGTGAATCTAACCCTGTTTTTTACAACACATGCACCTGGAAGATTCATTTGAAGTGAATTTTAATGAACGCAGGATTGATTTTTTTTATTCAATTGATACGTGAGGTACATTATTTATGAATACGATTGTATTTCAGCTTATAAGAATATGTAATTGCACAGTGTAAACAGAGATGCGATACGGTAGAATCTTAACTATCGATCAAAATTGACTTCCACGTTTATGGCATATTGATCAAATAGGTTGTCCACTACAGACTGATTATTCTGTTGGAAAAAAAGTGATCAGAATAGAAATAAATAATGTATCAAAGCATGTATGGCAACAATTAAAGTGCATGGAAACCCAAATGCTAAAGTGGTGTAAATAGCTTTGTTTTTGATTGGTTTATGTAGTTGTGCAAAGTTTTTTTTAATATTGGTGTAGGAAAACGTTTCATAAATACCCTTTGATTCCCATGAGTTTCTGCTCTTGATTCAGATTGAGAGGGGTTTTGTGCAAATTTGGGGGGATTTAAGCAGACTGGGGGGGGGGGGGGCGGTGGGAGTATCTTGGCACATGGAGGAAGCAACAGCAGATAGTAGTGGGGGGGGCACAAGCTTCAAGCTACGCCTTTGCCTATAGTTACACACTTTAAATACACAGTTGAAGTACACATATTGAAGCTACTTTAGACACCCACACACACATACAGTATATATATATATATATATAATATACAGGGCTTTTTTTCAGGGGGAACTTGGGGGAACTCAGCTCCACCACCTCTGGCTCAGACCCTTTGGTGCCGGCTCACCACAATCACTTGTAAACACAGAAGTCTGGTTTCTGTGTTTAAAAGTGGCAGCTTTGTAACCCCCTGAACTCTGCACTCTGTATGTAATGCAATTCTGGTATTTAATGCCCCTTTAAGACCCTTCTACTGTTTGTGAAATCTGAACGGGTCGTGGTTGAGTTCCTGCACCTATTTTCTGAGAAAAAAAGCTCTGTATATATATATATATATATATATATATATATATACTGTATTTCCATTCAGTCCTGAGATTTACACAGTCCTGCAAGATAGCTAAGCCAGGTTGGTGACTTTCTTTTCTCTACAATTTAATCACCTCATCGGAAAAGTGTGTTGGCCACTTATCAGAGGGGAAAGACAAGCAGGGAACATAATTTAAGTTATCGTAGCACTCGGCATGTAAAGCACATGATCATTTCTTCTTAAAATAAGAAAGTATCCCCCTAATTATTGTTTTCAGGAATACTGACAACTATAGTATTTGTACATATTTTTGAAAAAGCTTTGATCAATATAGTCCCATGAATGTTGTAAGGTATTTTTGTATAGAGGCTTATGAGTTTGTATAAACCATTTGGTAATTTGAAATGCAATTACACACAATGTTAGAGCTCTATGATATAGAGTGCAACCATATCCTATGTGTATATGAAAATAAGCCTCAGCTAAAGTCCCTTGCTACTCTGCTCCCTGACTGTTGTGGTTGACTATCCTTAAAAGAGACCCTGTCACCAGACCATTCATTTCAACAAAAATCTTCCCATACGATTACAAGTGCATTTAACATATTATATGCTTTTTATTTGCCTGTAAAGGCCTCCCAGTTATACTGCGGCCAGGCATGTACTGGCCATAGGGACTACAGGGAGTTTCCCGGTGGGCCGATGGCTCTGTGGGTCGGTTTCAGTGACAGCCTGTCAAAGTAATGGCTGCACAGCTCGCCCTCCACTTCATGCACTGATGTGATAGGGATGAGAAAAATACAGAGGAGAATAGGTGAAATAATAAAAGAGGTGAGGACTCCTTATGTTATGCTACTTATGCTTTTTTGCACAATTGCATATCGTTTATATACTGTTTTTGTGCTTGTTTACAAACTTAAAGTGGGCCGGGCTGGATGAAGTCCAGGGCCAAATTTCGGTCTCAGTCCAGCCCTGACTGCGGCAGGCTGGCCCCCCTGTGCGAGCCACCGTAGCTGTACGTCTGCTCTTTATGACTCCTCCGACGGTGCGCGCATGCCCGAAGCGTGTCTCCGGAGCCGATGCGAGTGCCTGGCGGTCACTATAATTTCCGGGCACCCGCGATTGCTCGTTACAGAACGACAACAGGGATCTGTGGTTCTCCCAAATCCCGGTTCTCTCAGGGGCAAAGAGGCTGATCGTGTGTTCATAAAATGTATGAACACCGATTAGTCTCTTCCCCTAGTCAGTCCCATCCCCCTACAGTTAGAATACACATTAAGGAACACAGGTAATCCCTTGATTACTCCCTAGTGTTAACCGCTTCCCTGCCAGTGTCATTTATACCATAGGTGTGCGCAGCCTATTGCATTAGGGTGTGCACTCCAAAGCTCAAACACACACTACCAATCACTTACTGTGCTCATTCACAAATGGAAGGAGGGGGTAAATTATATATTTACCAGCCCCTTCCCCCACTCCTTTTAAAACTCCCCATGTGTGCCAGCAGCTGCAGCAGCCTTTGGGAGAGAAGAGGAATGAGCCAGGGCAGTAGGGGCAATCTGCACTGCACAAGGTGATTAGGGTGTGCCCAGGCACACCTGGCACACCCCTATGATTTATACAGTAATCAGTGCATTTTTATAGCAATAATCACTGTTTAAATGTCACTGGTCCAAAAAAAAATTCAAAAGTGTCCGATTGGTCCGCCGCAACATTGCAGTCCTGATAAAAATCGCTGATCGCCGCCATTACTAGTAAAAAAAAGAATATATAATAAAAAAGCCATAAATCTATCTCCGATTTTGTAGACGCTATAACCTTTGTGAAAACCAATCAATATAGGCTTAATGTGATTTTTTTTACCAAAAATATGTAGAAGAATACATAGCGGACTAAACTGAGGAAAAAAAAAAAATGGGATATTTATTATGGCAAAAAGTAAAAGATATTGGCCCGGATTCAAAGAGCAATTGCGCCTGCGTAACCATAGTTACGCAGCGCAATTGCTTACTTGCGCCGGCATAACGAATGCTCCTGATTCAGGAACCTCGTTACGCCGACTGCAGCCTAAGATATGCATGGCATAAGGCTCTTATGCCCGCATATCTTAGGCTGCATTCTTGCGATGGCCGCTAGGTGGCGTTCCCGTTGTGCTCAGCGTATAGTATGCAAATTGCATACTAACGCCGATTCACAACGTTACGCGAGCCCTGCGTACGCAGTTTACGTCGTTTGCGTACGGCGGTTTTCGCGTAAGGCTGCCCCTGCTATTAGCAGGGGCAGCCAATGTTCCGTATACCCGTCGTTCCCGCGTTGCGAAATTTGAATTTAACGTAGTTTGCGTAAGTGATTCGTGAATGGCGCTGGACGCCATTCACGTTCACTTTGAAGCAAATGACGTCCTTGCGACGTCATTTGCCGCAATGCACGTCGGGAAAGTTTCCCGACGGAGCATGCGCTCTACGATCGGCGCGGGAACGCGCCTAATTTAAATGATTCCCGCCCCCTACGGGATCATTTAAATTGCGCGCGCTTACGCCGGGCAATTTTAAAGAGCGCACACGCAATTTACAGAGCTACTGCTCCGTGAATCGCGGGTAGCGCAGTAAATTTGCGGGGGCGCAGGGCAAAAACGGTGCCCTGCGCCTACGTAAAAAATGTGTAATTGTTACTGAATCTACCCCATTGTGTTTTTTTTTTTTAAATGTCACTATTCTTTTGTTTTTAGCGCAAAAAATAAAAACTGCAGAGGTGATCAAATGCCACCAAAAGAAAGCTCTATTCGTGGGAAAAAAAGGACGTCAATTTTGTTTACGTACAGCGTCGCACGGCCGTGCAATTGTCAGTTAAAGCGACGCAGTGCCATAATCGCAAAAAATAGCCTGGTCACTGAGCAGCCAAATCTTCCGTGGCTGAAGTGGTTAGTAGGCAATCAAAAGCCCTGAGGCTGCTGCTGGGTTCCACCATCTTGGATGTGATATCAGTAGCCTTAGCAGACTCACAGCTGTCACTCAAGTGACACTCTGTAATAATTCCCTTTGCATCGCCCCATAATGCTTCATAAAAGTTTATGCAAGGGGGGGTGAGGGGAGGGTCAGAAGAGCTGGATCAGCACAGACAGTAACTAGACATATCCAAAAGAGGAGAAGACTATGACATGCAAAAAGGGAGGGTGTGTGCTAGGGAATTGACTCTTCCTGGAGTAGTAGTCACAATTTCTAGCAAGTTCAAAGGCACATTGCAAATAATAACATTTTCATTTATGGAAAGAAAAAAAACACTGCATTTGAAATCATTTTTTTTTTTTTTTTTTTTATGTACTTTGCAATGTTTTCACCTAGCAACAGTGTCTCTTTAATTTGACATTAGGATTATGTTAGACTCCAGCCCATGTAATGATAAGGATGTTCCAATCACAGCAGTCATACTTTCTCAAACATTGCAGGTACTAATATTAGACAGTAGCAGTTTCATGTACAGTATGTCTGTGCAAAACAACCAGAGCAACTCGAATACAGAGATGATAACCTATGTATGACATAACATAATCTCAACCCAGATTTGTTGTTAAATTTTAATTCTCTATAGTGAAAATAACACACCAGAGGGACATAGCTCATACTTAGGGCATGATACAGTATTATGATATGCAGGTACAGGGTATGGCTTGCACTATACATTGCAGCTGTGAGGAATTTCTTGTATTTGTTTAAATGAACTGATAGAAGATTTAAAGAAATGTATAATGATACAATAAGAAAGGAACAGTATAGAAAAATAAAAAGCCAAGGTAAAAGTCCCACCTGAGAATGTGGATCTATGCAAATATCAGTAACTGCTTCCCTCTAGTGACCATTTTAGGTACTTGCAATGGTTATTCTATAAAGAGTTACGTTAAAGGAAAAAAAAAGTAGTAGCTGAAAAAATGCAAAATTAAAAACCACTTCTGTGTGACCTATTTGCTAATAAGAATGTTATTTAACTCCTTCATAAAAATGAAATCAGTTTCGCAACTTTCTTTGGAATGTATTTAGCAAAACTGTTGCAAATCTTTGTAATTCACCCTTTATCCATCAAGGTGGATTATTCCTGTTTTGTTTTTGTTTGTTTTTTCAGGACAAATTGGGCTTTCATTTTGGGATAAATGATAATAAATATCTCCTGGTTTCTCTTTATTATTAAAGCAAAAGCAACCTAAAATAGTAAAAAAATATATAATTTGTTGATATTTAGCTGTATATGTCTTGCCATTATCATGACCCACCACCAAAGAACAACCTAAAACAAATTCCCCTACTACTAATTATCACAGGGATACCACATATGTGTATATCATGTGTTTGTTTGAACCTGTAATAGAAAAATTGAATAAATAGTGTGCATTTTGTTTTATTTTTTAATCTCAGCTAAACCACAATGACACGAAATATCGTTTTTTTTCCTAGCTAAAAAACACTAGAGTGTATTTACTAATTTACTAAAGTCAAATATAGACTGTGCGCTTTGTGAGTGCAGTTGCTCTGAGGTTTCAAAAAGGATAAAGCTTCACTTTGTAAATGGTATCCAATCACATGCGAGGAAAAAATAAATAAATGAATTTCCAATCATATGCAAGGAAAATTAAAAAAAATATGAAGTTTTTGCTTTTACATGGTTGGATGATGGAAGTCAGAAGAGTTTCCCCTCATTTACTAAGTTCTGGCGCAACTGCACTTGCAAAGTGCACAGTCTATTTGCCTTTAACACTGACTTTGACCCTAAGCTTAACCTGACCCTGGTCTTGACCAAATCCTGATCTAGCTATTTTATTTCCATTTTATTTTATTTATATATTGTACACAACATTTTTTTTTTGTTTTGTTTTATTTATTTTTTTGACAGACGTTTCCTCCAGCAAGAAAAAAGATGCAATGTATTTTTTTCTCCATTCAAGGGGAGAAAGAAAACGGAGGCAGGTTGTAGAGTTACTGTCCACTGTGCGAGCCAATCATAGGCTATCACAGCGATCATGTGCTCGAGAGCCGATCCTTCCAGCTCACGATCTTTAGTACAAGACCAGGAGTGTTAAAGCGGAGGTCCACCAAATAAAAAAAAAAAAAAAGCCAGCAGCTACAAATTCTGCAGCTGCTGACTTTTAATAAATGCACACTTACCTGTCCAGCGCACCCACAATGTCGGCAGCCAAAGCCGTCGCTCGTCTTTCGGCTGCCCCTGCCGCCATCCTCGGTGAGGGAATCAGGAAGTGAAGTGTTGCGGCTTCACTGCCCGATTCCCTACTTCGCATGCGAGAGCGGTGCAGCCTGTCCACACTGGTCCCCACTGTCTCCTGGGACCAGTGTGTTTCCCAGAAGACAGCGCGGGGGGGGGGGGCGTAATTACCACGGGAGTCTATTCCCAGAAGTGGGTGCAAATACCTGTATTATACAGGTATCATCACCCCCCTCACCCCCCTGAAAGGTGCCAAATTGACACCGGAGGGGGAGGGTTTCCGAAAAGCGGAGGTTCACTTTTTGTGTGGACCTCCCCTTTACTGACAGCTCAGCTGGGAGTATACTGTGCAGCTCGCTCCCAGTACCTACACAGGTACACATGTATTCGACACCATGGAACACCCACTTCAGGGAGGCTGTGCATTTGTAGTATGCTCATTGCAAAGGGGTTAACATCTGAGAAAATAAAAATACAAAACGTATTTGCCTATGAAATGGCATACTGTATATTACAGATATAACTCATGAGGTCATTTCTGGGTAATAAATAAACAACATAGCTTTCCTATAAGCTATTCTAGATCTTGTAGCAATTGATGAGTAAGACCACCATTTCTGTAGAATCAGGGTTATCTGAACTTAAAGCCTGTCTAAACCCCAAAACAACAACATATGTAATATATTGTTGTTTATCAATCCTTAGATGTAGTAATTGCATTAGCTTTCTATTTTTCAAGCTTGTTTTCTCTTTATTTTTACCTGCTGGCCATGCAAATAACACACTTCCTATGCCTTTGTGTTTACACATCTCTCCATTATACCTATGGGGACAACCCAGGTTGTCATACAGGCTGGACTTCAAATATGTCTGCCTTTGTTCATAATGATTACATGGTGGCTTAATGGAACTAGTAGTTTAAACAATAAAGACAATGATGTGTGTTATTTTATTAAGCTTACATGAAGTAACAAGGGCATAGCATTTCTGTAGAGATTAACAGGGATTTTCTGTACGTGCAGAAAATGTTCACAACCTGAAAAAAGGTAACAAATGCATCCATCATATCTAACGACTACAATATATTCTTGTTTTTTGGGTTTAGATATACTTAAAATCTGCCTATAAATATTAGACTGCAGCCCGTTCAGGCATGCATGTCTAACAAATAATGTTTATACAGTAAAACCTTGGTTTGCGAGCATAATTCGTTCCAGAAACATGCTTGTATTCCAAAGCACTTGTATATTAAAGCATTTTTTTTTACAGGGTATAAAAGAGAAGAGAGGCACCTCTAAGGCCTCGTACACACGACCGAGAAACTCGACGGGCAAAAAACACATTGTTTTGCTCGTCGAGTTCCTTGTGGAGCCGTCGAGGAACTCGACAAGCCAATTTTCTCCATTCCCGTCAAGGAAATAGAGAACATGCTCTCTTTTTGGCTCGTCGAGTTTCTCGATAGTTTCCTCGACGAAAATGTACACACGACCGGTTTCCTCAGCAAAAAAATATCTCCCAGCAAGTTTCTTGCTGGTTTTTGCCGAGAAACTCGGTCGTGTGTATGAGGCCTAAGTGTAGCAATAAGTTGCTTAATGTTGTACCTTCATTAAATGTAATCATATTGCTACACTTAGAGGCTCCTCTCTTCTTTTTTATACTCAGTTGTGACGTGACACTACTCTTATATCAAGACATCGCTCATATATCAGGGAAAAATTTATTAAAACATTTTGCTTGTCTTGCAAAACGCTCTCAAACCAAGGTTTTACTGTATAAGCAATAAGCAAATTGAATATTTGTGCCTATGAATGAGGAAATGCTGTGGGATCATGTCATTGACCAGAATAAATTATTCTGGCCAATCAACTTTTCCCTAAGTAGCCAGAAAAATTGTCTAGATCTGACTAATATTTACTAATGTGTGGAGGCAGTTTAAAGGAGTTGTAAAGGCAGAAGGTTTTTTATCTTAATGCATTCTATACATTAAGATGAAAAAATTATTTACCTGAGCCTCATCTCTCTCCAGCGATGTCCACAAATGTCTAAGCCATCCGGGACACTCCTCCTGATTGGCTGAGACACAGCAGCGGTGCCATTAGATCCCACAGCTGTCAAAGCCAGTCAGCCAATCAGGGGAGAAAGGGAGCGGGGTCGGGGTGTCTGAATGGACACACAGAGCTGTGACTCAGCTCTAGTGCCCCTATAGGAGGAGGTAAGTATAACATGTTTGTTATTTTAAAAAAAAACAAGTCTTTACATTCACTTTTAATCCCTCTTGTTAATGGGCCTGTTACACAGTGATAGTTCTAAACACACATCTAGTGCCACATGCAGGGTCAGAATTGTGGTAAGCAATGCAAGAGATGACATTGGGTAATAACACTTGTGTTGGTGTACTCTTGTTTCTATTAATAATACTCTTAAACTCCATACCAGGGGAGGATTGGGCTAGGGGGCATTTGCGTATATTTGGGTATATATTGAAAGTACTGTGTATATGAAAAGATATATCAATATTCTATGCCCTTTATGACATCACTCACCTCTGACCGAGTGTACTAATCATAGCAGCAACACATCACACTTTATGTGGTGCACGTTCTTTAGCTCACGGGAAACTGCCCATGCTATGAAAGGGACAGTCAAAAAATTACTAGTCCTCCTTTGTTTTGCATTTAAAATGTATGTATAGGGAAGATATTTTTAGTTTAGGATAGGGCAGTGGTCCCAAAACTATGGCCAGGGGCACAAAGCGGCCCTTCATTTGTTTTAATCTGGCCCTTGGGGAAATATTCCTCCCATTGACACCAATGATGGGGCACCACTCTTCCTAATGACACCAGCAATAGGGCACTGACCTTGCCACTGATAGCAACAATAGGGCACTATTCCTCCCACTAAAACCTAAGATGGGGTATTGCCTATTCTCATTATTGGAAGAGAATGTTTTACTTCCACTGGCCACAGTCTGACCCAGGAAAAAGCATAGCTGGCCATCCATTGAGAAAAAAAAAAAAGATGTTTCCTGAATGGCAGAGATGCCAAGCAAGCAACCTTCTATGTTCAGTATACAGAAGGTAAGTCACTTGAGAAGCACCAAGAAGAGACCAGCACTGACGTTAATTAGCACTGGCTACTACAATAAAGTTCTGCTCCCCCAGTGGTTCTCTGGATGTGGAATAGTGGTAAAAAAAGACATATCCACACAAATGTATGTTAAAAAAGATAATTCCAGGAAATCATCTTTAATGATTGGGAAAAATTCTCAATATATTAATATCACAGAGGACCTACTGTATTTACATTATGCATAATACAAGGTATATGTGGAAATTTCTACACTATGTAACTAGTTCACATTTACAAACTGCAGATACAGTGCCTTGAAAAAGTATTCATACCTCTTGAAATTTTCCAAATTTTGTCATGTTACGACCAAAAACGTGAATGTATTTTATTGGGATTTTTATGTGATAGACCAACACAAAGTGGTACATCATTGTGAAATGAAAGGAAAATGATAAATGTGTTTCAATTTCTTTTACAAATAAATATCTGAAAAGTGTGGTGTGCATTTGCACAGTATTCAGCTCCCCCCGAGTCAATACTTTGTAGAACATCCTTTTGCTGTAATTACAGCTGCAAGTATTTTTGGGGATGTCTCTACCAATTTTACACACTAGAGAGTGACATTTTTGCCAATTTTTCTTTGCAAAATAGCTCAAGCTATGTCAAATTTGATGGACAGTATCTGTGAACAGAAATTTTTAAGTATTGCCACTTATTCTCATTTGGATTTAGGTCTGGGCTTTGACTGGGCCATTCTAATACATGAATATGCTTTGATCTAAACCATTACATTGTAGCTCTGGCTGTATGTTTAGGGTTGTTGTCCTGCTGGAAGGTGAACCTCTGCCCCAGTCACAAGTCTTTTGCAGACTCTAACAGGTTTTCTTCTAAGATTGCCCTGTATTTGGCTCCATCCATCTTTCCATCAACTCTGACTAGCGTCCCTTTCCCTGCTGAAAAAAAAGCATCCCCAGAACATGATTCTGCCACCACCATGTTTCACAGATGGTGTGTTCAGGGTGATGTGCAGTGTTAGTTTTCCGTCACACATAGTGTTTTGCTTTTAGGACAAAAAGTTACATTTTGGTCTCATCTGACCAGAGCACCTTCTTCCACATGTTTGCTGTATCCCCCACATGGCCTCTCACAAACTTCAAATTGGACTTCTTATATCTTTCTTTCGACAATGGCTTTCTTCTTGCCACTCTTCCATAAAGGTCAGATTTGTGGAGAGCACAATTAACAGCTGTCCTGTAGGCAGATTCTCCCACCTGAGCTGTGGATCTCTGCAGCTCCTGCAGAGTTACAATGGGCCTCTTGGCTGCCTCTCTGAATAATGCTCTCATTGCCCGGCCTGTCAGTTTAGGTGGATGTCCATGTATTGGTAGGTTTGCAGTTGTGCAGATTGAACAGTGCTTCGTGAGATGTTCAAAGCTTGGGATATTTTTTTATAACCTAACCCTGCTTTGAATTTCTCCACAACTTTATCCCAAATTGATATATGACCTGTCTGGTGTGTTCCTTGGCCTTCATGATGCTGTTTGTTCACTACGGTTCTCTAACAAACCTCTGAGGGCTTCACAAAACAGCTGTATTTATACTGAGATTAAATTACACACAGGTGGACTCTATTTACTAATTAGGTGACTTCTGAAGGCCATTGGTTCCGCTAGATTTTAGTTAGGGGTATCAGAGTAAAGGGGGCTGAATACAAATGCCCGCCAAACGTTTCACATATTTATTTGTAAAAAAAGAAAATGATAAACCATTTATAATTTTCCTTCCACTTCACAATTATGTGCCACTTTGCGTTGGCCTATCACAGGGATATGCAATTAGCGGACCTCCAGCTGTGGCAAAACTACAAGTCCCATCATGCCTCTTGCTCTGAGTGTCATGCTTGTGGCTGTCAGAGTCTTGCTATGCCTCATGGGATTTTTAGTTCTGCAACAGCTGGAGGTCCGCTAATTGCATATCCCTGGTCTATCACATAAAATCCCAATAAAATACATTTACGTGTTTGGTTGTAACATGACAAAATTTGGAACATTTCAAGGGGTATGAATACTTTGTTTAAGGCACTGTAAGTGTTTTAAAAAAATATATAGTGCATTTTTTGTATATTTTCGTTTCTGCATTGACATATTTAAAAATTGTTTGCGCATTAAATAAATACTGTATGTAGCTCCCACTGTATATTATTGAGGTTTGAATGGGCTGGATCCTCAACTGAGCCCTAAAATGAGAAGAAAGCACTTCTATATAAAAATACACTATGTTTAATATTTTAATGTGGGAAGTTCCATTATTTAAGCTTTCATTTCCTTTTTAAGTTATAAGAAAAATAATTACATCATCACTTTACTTAGGAGTGAAAACAGGAGGTATTGGTGACTACACTAAATAAAAATGAGCTATGAACATTGTATACTTCCACTGAGAGGACAGTGCAGGCAAGATCCATTAGAACGTTCTACAAGACCACCCACTTAGCCCTTCATCCCATTCTAACTCCACGGCTGCCAGCATTACTCGGTTCCACACTCCCAGAGAGGATATGAAAATCTTACATTTCATCATATTGGCCCTTAAGTGACTATATAGTTAATGAGGGATTTTTCCTTTCTCTGTGGGGTCTCTTTTTACTGGTGACAAAAATTTATTGTAATGACCACTGGAACTGGACTTCCAAACATAATATAAGACAGACTTTCTAAAAGTCATTGTATAAACACGTCAATGCAGATCTTTCATTTATCAAAACTGTTTTATGTGAAATAAGCTATTAGAATATACCAATTTAAAGTTAATCAAAGCAGACCACTTGATTGAACGTGGGCCTGAATTTGGACACCCTAGACTTTAAAACTGGTTGTTTTACACTCAAACATTTCTGAATGTTTCTGTCAAACCAATGGACTGTGTAAAGGACAGAAAAAAACAGAGGGCCATATTCTCTCTAAATATCCGCCTGCTGCGCTTAGGGCACTTACACTCCGCTGTCCCAACTTAATGGAGCAGGTGTTGTATTCCCCAAACACTTGCTCCATAAGTTGGGACAGCGGAGTGTAAGTGTCCCGGCGTAGCCTGGCGGATCTCCAAGGGGGCGTCTTCTATTCAAATGAAGCGCGCCCCCGATGCGAAAGAACTGGGCATGCACCGGGCTGCAAAAAGCCCAGTGCGCATGCTCCAGTTCTCGGCGGAAAACGTCAATGACGCCGACGTGTGCGTCATTGACGTAAAGTCGTATTCAAGAACGACTTACGTAAACGACGTACCTGACGAAAAAACACGACGGGGACCCAAAGCCATCCGTAACATGGCCTACGCGAGACTTGCGGAAACTTACCCCTCATATAGCAGGAGTAAGTTTCCGCTTACGCAAACGACGTTAGCGACGGTTACGCGACGCAAACTCGTTCGGGAATCGGCGTAGAAGGATCATTTGCATACGCAAATGACTCCTTCACGTAAATGCCATCTAGCGGCGGCCGGCGTCATTGCATTTAAGATCCGCCAGTGTAAGTGACTTACAGATGGCGGATCTTAAGTGTATCTATGCAAAAATGATTCTGAGAATCAGGAGCATAGATACACTGGCCAAAAAAGGGAGTTACGATGCAGTATCCTGACTTACTCCATCGTAACTTCACTGAGAATATGGCCCAGAATAACATTGGACATTTAATGTAAATCAAAACTTATATTCCACCCAAAAAAAAGACTAAAGTGGATTATAATATAATAGCATTATCAAATAAGCTCTAATCTGTATTTCTAGCTAGAAAGTGGAAAACACCCTACTAACCCTCTGTTTGAGTGCAGCATGCATTGCAGTTGATTCACTAAAGGAAACAGACTGCTTGCCTTATGCCTTGTACACACGATCAGAATTTCCAAATAAAAAAGTCAGACGGAATTTTTTCATTGGATATTCCCACCGTGTGTGGGACCCATCGGACTTTCTTCCATCGGAGTTTAGAAATAGTACATGTTTTATTTTTTTCCGATCGGAAATTCTGATCGTCTGTGTGGAACTCCGATAGAGAAAAAAACACGCATGCTCAGAATCAAGTCGACGCATGCTCGGAAGCATTGAACTTAATTTTTCTCGGCTCGTCGTAGTGTTTTACGTCACCGCGTTTTGGACTGTCGGAATTTGGTCTGACAGTGTGTATGCAAGACAGCTTGAACGGAATTCCGATGGAAAATTCCATCGGATTTTATCCCATCAGAAATTCCGTTCGTGTGTACAGGGCATTACAAGTGAAATTACACTCTGTAAGGGAATTTTCCCCAGAGGTCACTGAATGAGGTGACACTCTGCTGACCTCCATTATCCAATCATGTGCAAGCAAAATGCTTTTTATTCCTTGCACGTGTTTGGTTGAAAAAAAAACCACCACTAATTTTGAGGGGGTGGTGGGAGAGGGATGAGAAGGGTTGTTAATCTTGCCTGGAGATGGGCTTTAACAGCTACAGGTTAGCTATTCAAAAAACTAGCAAATCTTTTTTATATCAGTTTAGGTCAAACAATTTTTAAACATTTTTACAGGTTCAGGTGAGCTTTTTATAGTGGGTCATCACTGAATGCCTTGATGCATTTTTTACGCCTTAGCTTACCTTCATTATTTATGCTAACCATGTATATTACAAAACTTGAAGCCTCGTACACACCACCGGGGAACTCGACGGGCGAAACACATCGTTTTCCTCGTCGAGTTTCTTGTTAGGCTGTCGAGGAACTTGACAAGGCAAGTTTCTCCATTCCCGTCGAGGAAAAAGAGAACATGCTCTCTTTTTGGCTCGACGGGATCCTCAACAGTTTCCTCGTCGAAAAATGTACACACGACCGGTTTCCTCGGCAAAAAAAAATCCCAGCAAGTTTCTTGCTGCTTTTTGCCGAGAAACTCGGTCGTGTGTACGAGGCCTTACAGAATTGTGTACAGATCTTGAAAATGTGAATGGGCTTGGCAAACTCTGGTCTTGCACCAGTACCAAAGCAGATGAAGGGCAGTGTCCAAAGTGGCAAAAGAGCTATGCTTCGAATTAAATCTTAAAAAATGTCTTTAGCTTTAAACAAATTTTTAGCTTCAAAAATTACACTTGTAGGGGTTGATTTACAAAGGCAAATAGGCTGTTCCCTCTGCACGGGAAGTTGTACTTTGCAAGGGAATTTTCCCCAGAGCTTAGTGAATGAGGTGAAATTCTTCTGACGTCCATCATCCAATCACATGCAAGCAAAAATGCATGTGATTGAGTATTCTTTGCAAAATGAAATTTCACCACATTCCCTAACCTCTTGGGAAAATGCGCTTTCAAAGTGCACATTATCCAAAAACAGCTTATTTACCCTTAGTAAATCAAGTCAATAGTTTCTGTATGTCAAACATTACACTTTTACCATTGTATTCTGTAGATATACACATAGATACACATGCGGTACCTATGTAGATACGTACTTATGGCATTATTTACATTGATTTTCTATTTTTACATAGCTTTACAGCGCTTAGATAAAGTGTACAGCTATTCTCACCTGTCTTTGAATTTGCATTTTCTGTGTTTTTTGTGAGTTTCCTCTGTTTGCTTAAGTCTCCAAAGTGTTGCCTTGTTGTGCCCATTACTATTTCTTTACAGTGGGCACAGGCTCCAATGAGACAGAGATTTGAATGCTGAAATATATACTAAGCCTTGTGTAAAAATGCTAAGGGTTGTGAAATAAGATGGTGGGTAAGTTAAAGGGGTTGTAAGGGTACAATTTTTTTTCCTAAATAGCTTCCTTTATCTTAGTGCAGTCCTCCTTCACTTACCTCATCCTTCGATTTTGCTTTTAAATGTCCTTATTTCTTCTGAGAAATCCTCACTTCCTGTTCTGATGTCTGTAACTCCACACAGTAAAGCAAGGCTTTCTCTCTGGTGTGGAGTGTCGAGCTCCCCCCCCCTCCTTGGACTACAGGAGAGTCAGGATGCTCTCTACGTTGCAGATAGAAAAAGGAGCTGTGTGTTAGTGGGCGTCCTGACGCTCCTGTATTCCAAGGAAGGGGGCGAGCACGACACTCCACACCAGGAAGAAAGCCTTGCATTACTGTGTGGAGTTACAGACAGAAGAACAGGAAGTGAGGATTTCTCAGAAGAAATAAGGACATTTAAAAGCAAAATGGAAGGATGAGGTAAGTGAAGGAGGACTGCACTAAGATAAAGGAAGCTATTTAGGGAAAAAAAGTGTACCTTTACAACCCCTTTAACCCTTTAATGCTTAACAACATATTACAATTAGTGAGCTAATGCAGTGTTTCTCAACTCCAGTCCTCAAGGCAGCCCAACAGGTCATGTTTTCAGGATTTCCCTCAGATGAAACGACTGTGGTATTTACTATGGCAATGAAACTGATCAAATCACATGTGCAAAATAATGGAAAGCCTGAAAACATGACCTGTTAGGGCGCCTTGAGGACTGGAGTTGAGAAACACTGAGCTAATGAGATGTTGAGCAACACAATGCTTATCATACATTTTACAATTCAAATCCCTGCCCCACTGGAAGTGCCCACAGTAGTGACATAGGTAAACGGCACAATAAGTCAAAAATTGGTTACATACCACATGCTTGGAAACTGAAGCAAGAAGAGGAAATTCACAAAAAAGAGTACATGCACATTCAAAGACATGTATATGGAGGGTTATACACAAGTGTTGCAAGGCTGCAGTGCTAGATATAAGGGCTTGCAGACTGAAATGTATTCATTTTTTAATTAAAAGGAATATTCAATATTTTAGCCTATTCAGTATGAATACTGTATTACAAACAGGCTATTCACCATATGTTGGTTTCCTTTTTTTTTTTTTAAACAATATAGAAAGCTGGTATGAAGACCACCTCTGGAGTAACACACTTCCTAATCAATTTAAATGCCTATGACCTATTTTGAAATGTGTTGCCAGGCGCCTCAAGAGATGCATATATTATATGTATCTGTCAAAACTAGGAAGGACTTAACAAGCATCTGCAATGAACTCTGTAGGGAACGTGACGCCTGAGATACTCTCTTGCTCATTGCCGGATATCAAAAAGGTCAGAAGTAGACAACAGAGATGAAGCACAATATATATTTTTACAAGAAGGGAAGAAAGAGGACAGGATGAAACAATACGCATACACAGCTGAATGTTATGATGAGGTTTCATGGTGTGTGTTTTTGGGAGTTCTGTGGTGTAATAATAAACCTAGTAATCTGGTCAATGAATGTCTGGACCCTGCTCAGCCAAATCATACGAGTTCCTCCCAGCAGTGGTTTCTCATAAAGTGTTTCTTCAGGGCCAAAAGTTTCTTGTTGAGTATATGTTTTTATATGTAGAGGATGACATCATATGTTATAAAAATAGAAACAGACTTTCTAAATTTAAGAAATAAATATATTCATACTCAAGTCTTAGCCAAGAAACAAGCAGTAGTCATTTCCTTGATTGTGAAATACTTTTCACAGAGGTAGCAATGTAACAAACCTTTCATGGAAAACTTAATTAAAGGTTTTAAAGGGATTTCCATTTTCATCAAGAAAGAAGAAAACACCTTGACTAGTGGATTAATGCCAAGGAGCAAGGTTCCCAGACCTTAGCTCCATCAGAGAAAGCAGAAATACTTTTATGGTACAGTTTAGTTCTGTCCTCTTAAGCCTCATACGCACGATCGGACTTCCATCTGACTTTTTCGTGGATTTGGCTCTGAATGGGCGTTGGCCATGAACTTGTTCTGCATACACACGGCAGGACTTTTTCCGCCAACTTTCACCAAATCACATGGTTTTTCAGCTCTTTACCGCCACCATTGGGGCAACTACTGTTATTGTTGTTGGATCTTTAGCATTGGTTCTGAGCATGCGTGTTTGCACTTTGGACTTAAGTCCCATGGACACACGATCGGATTATGCTCCATCGGACATTTGTTGTCAAAAAGTTTGAGAGCATTCACAGCGAAAACATTTGCCCGATGAAAAAGCGAAAACAATTGTCAAACAAGTCCGTCGGACCGTTGTTGTCAAAAAGTCAAATCGTGTGTATGAGCCTTTAAAGTTCAATATCTTCAAGTGCAGGTAGCCTATGATTTTCCATAGAATGCTAATTTTTATATAACTATCCCCAAAATGTCATTGTTTTGGTCTTTCAGGCATATCTTTTGGGCTAAGGCTACAATGGAAATTCAAATCTCTCTCCTATTGAAATATTTACCTGCTCATTCACGGTAAACGTATTCGCGAAACAATTAAAATCAGCGTGCTAATAATGAGATTATGGACAGCGTGTAGTTAAAGCTGCACGGCCTAGTTTCTCAGCAAAAACCAGCAAGAAGCTTGCTGTGTTTTTTTTTTTTGCAGAGGAAACCGGTCATGTATACACTTTTCAACGAGGAAACCGCCAAGGATCTCGTCGGGCCAAAAAGAAAGCATGTCTTCTTTTTCCTCGATGGCAATGGGAAAATTTGGCTCGCCGAGATCCTCGGCGGCTTCACAAGGAACTCGACGAGCAAAACGATGTGTTTCGCTTGTCGAGTTCCTCGGAAGTGTGTACGAGGCTTGACTTGCTGCAGTTTCTAATGCACACTAAGAAAAACTCACAGTGTGTAGTAAAATCAAAGAAAGCACTTTCAGTACAGGAGAGGAGACCTTACAACTGCACATGACTGAAGGTAAAGCTTTAAATCTCTAAGTAACAAAAAAATTTCATTGCCAGAGAGTTGCCTGAAGGACCATAGAGCCATAGGCTTAATATTGTGTTCTTCTATTCATACCAGTATGTACAAATTCAAAACCTGAATAAAATATTTGTTATAAAATATTTACTTTTAGATTGTAAGCTCTGACGAGCAGAACCCTCTGATTCCTCTTGTATTGAATTTTATTGTAACTGTACTTTCTGTCCTCAAAGCGCTGTGCAAACTGTTGAGGCTACATAAATCCTGTATAATACTAATAATAATTATATTCTGATAAGTTATAGTTACCTGATTAAATGTTTTAGAATGCTGATTCCTTAGCTTATTTAGGAATTATACACAGTCCAATATGTTATTAGTTTTTGATTTCTGCTACTCAACCACAATGCCTAGGGTTGTAGGATAATGGTCTGTCTTTATATAATCTGGTATGTATTTAATTAAAGCTCAACTGAACTTCCAGTTTAACTTGTGTGATTACATTCCAGGTGTATCAAAATAAAAGGCATATAATGTCTTAAGCCCCATTGACACCAGAGCGTTTTGTAGCTTGTAGCTTGTTCTTTTTGTAGCAAAGTTCTCAACAAACAAAACCCCATGGTGGGAATTTGATGGTGGCTATTCCCATATGAGCACTCAAGCGACTGTAGCTCACTGTCTGATTCTTCAAAAGCTATATGAACTACCTTTGAGGTAGATGTGGGCAATTTTGGCCCCATAGACTTCAATGGGAACACCTTTAAAGGGGTTGTAAAGGTTAGTTTTTTATTTTATAAATAGGTTACTTTAAGCTTGTGCATTGTTGGTTCACTTACCTTTTCCTTCGATTTCCCTTCCAAATGTTTTTTTTCTTTGTTTTCTTAGTCTGAATTTCTCACTTCCTGTTCCTCCTCAGTAAGGTGTTCAAGAAAGCTGTTCTAAATGACTTTCCACCGCTCGGATGATGGTGGAAAGCTTACTGAGGAGATACATGAAGTGAAAAGGTAAGTGAACCAACAATGCACTAGCTTAAAGGAACCTATTTAGAAAATGAAAGACGAACCTTTACAACCCCTTTAAATGCCCAAATCATGCATTTTCTAGAATATTTTCTCACATAATTCAGGAGATGTGTAGCCTCTTAGAACTGGCCTCCAGCCCTATTTCTTTCTATTGGCTAAAACCAAAATGCCTGAAGCATGAATACACATGTAAGCTAATTGAGATATGCCATCAAATGACATGTGGAAAAGCTCCTGATGCATCGTACACATGACCGTTTTTTCCGACGGGAAAACTGCTGAGAGCTTTTCTTCGGGAATCCTGGCCGTGTGTATGCTCCATCGCAGTTTTTCCAACAGGAAAACTGCCGGACAAAAAAAGAGAGCAGGAAAAAATCCTGGCGGGAAAACCGTTTGTCTGTATGGTTTTCCGACGGGGAAAAAAAGTGCATGCTCAGAATCAAGTATGAGACGGAAGCGCTCTTTCTGGTAAAACTAGCGTCCATCATGGAGATATCACATTCGTCA
Organism: Rana temporaria; assembly: GCF_905171775.1. Classification (NCBI taxonomy): domain Eukaryota; kingdom Metazoa; phylum Chordata; class Amphibia; order Anura; family Ranidae; genus Rana; species Rana temporaria. Next base: position 141,385,161 of record NC_053493.1, on the reverse strand, counting down.
CGCTGTAACGGACTGAAAAACACGAAGACTGAAAAACGTGAATCGTCTCAAACTTTTATTAACACGAGGATCAGCAAAAGCAGCCCAAAGGGTGATGCCGTTGGAATGAAACTTCTCCTTTATAGTGCCGTTGTACGTGTTGTACGTCACTGCGCTTTGGATGGGAGGACTTTTGTCTGAGCGTGTGTATGCAAGGCAGGCTGAAAGGAATTCTTTGGGAAAACCGTCATTTTTGTTATCCGATGGAAAATACGGTCGTGTGTACGAGGCATTAGACTTGAAAATGCCTGAATATCACTCTGCTCAGCATAGTTTATTTTCTTTCTAATGGCAGCTATAGGCTACTTAGAAAAGCCTCTTCCCTGTCATCATAGTGCAGAGTCACGCCCTTGTTGTATGTGGGAGACCAATGATCTCTTTGCAGAGATCCAAAATGCTCTGTGATTGGTATTATTTCCATTCCAGTCTCTCCTTGTAAGTTAAGAGTCATCGTTTGTGCAAGCGTTCACTATAAAGATATACAGTGCATACATTGCAACCATCTTACACTTTGTAAGCTGTTGCTTTACTTTATTAATAACTATGAGAGCAAGTTCAGATGTCATAAAGCATGATTACCACTGCATTTACCAACTTTAACCAATATTAACTTTGTTTAAAAAAAAAATTATATTTCAGATTCTTCGTTTTTTTGCAAATGTATTTTTATAACAATGATGTACTTCCGTTAGCAACACAATTTTAACAATAGGAAGGAAAAACACCTGGAGGTGTATCATGTTTTCACTTAACTTCCTTAAAACCTAAATCCAAATCCAAATGACAAAACACATGAAATACTTGAGGTCTGTTGACTTAGCTTAGCCAGAGCTCCAGAAGGACCTCTGTCTGCACACACACAGTTTGGCAGAAATTCCTAAAACCATGGGGACATTAAGCGCCAAGTTGTTTAAAAATATGGATTTCAGACTAAGTTACGCAATCTTATTTTAGGTGGAAATAGTTCTAAAATGTGCAATTACTATATTTATTTGTAAAATTAATTAACCCGATTACACACACCTAGAATAGTCAAGCTTTTGCAGTCATGTACATTTTATCTAGAGTAAGAATGGACATTGGTCACTCTAGGCACTAAAAGAAACCCATACAGCAAGAAAAGCACAGTGGGGTATTCCTGTGGTCAGAAGAAGTAGCCCAAAAAATATAGGTTTGCTTCTCCCAATTGTTCTGCTGTGTAAGCAAAACAATTATCTCTACATTTATACCTTGGGGAAAAATGTCCATTCAATCCTTGATTAAAGTTTGTGAAAAGCAAGTGACATTTTTACAATACACAACTTGCTCAATTCCTTACTTGAGTAAGTATTTTTAAAAACAGTACTATGTAAACCTTTCCTAAAGGACATATGAGGTTGGCAACGACAAACCCCATCTGAATATGTTAGTTGTCTGGCTAATATGCTAATCAACTGGGTTCAACTAACTTTAAAGTGGTTGTTTAGCCACTATATTAAAATTATGCCGTCCACAAGTGTATCAGCCGTCTGAGATTATCCTTTCTGATTGGCTGAGACACAGCAGTGCTGCCATTGGCTCCCGCTGCTGTCAATCAAAGTCATTTAGCCAATCAGGGGAGTTAGGGGGTGGGCCGGGTCAGGGTGCCCCAATAGCAAGCTGCTTGTTGTGGGGGCACTGAACAGGCCTGCAAAGAGTCCTGACCTCAACACGATAGAACATATTTAGGATGAATTAGAGCTGAGACTGCAAGCCAGGCCTTCTTGCACACATCAGTGCCTGGCATCACAAATGCGCTTCTGGAAGAATGGTCAAAAATTCCCATAGACACACTCCTAAACCTTGTGGACAGCCTTCCCAGAAAAGTTGAAGCTGGGATGCTATTAAAGTTCAGGTGTTCCAATACTTTTGGTAATATAGAGTATTTTGCCATTGACTGGCCTGTGTAATAAAGACCACTGTCTCATGGACTCTAGACTCTCCTGGACTAGCTGGTCATGGTGATCATACAGAATGTTTGGAATTTGATACCCTCTGACTGCAGCACTGCATCTCCTTCTCATTGAAGAAGGAATCAGAGGGGAAAAAAAGTAAATAAATTCCCTTAAAAATGATTCTAGCCATAAACAGGCAGTTATGTTATGATTATATACAATCACTTACATTTAACACTAGGTTCCCACGTTCTACAACAATTGACCCTCTATTAATTGAACAATTAACACTTCAAGTGTTATTAAATTCTTTTACGTAGCACCATATCTCATATACTTCTATTGGTGATGTCTCCTTTGTCTCTGTAGCCTGTGTTTGCAGCACAATCTTCAAATAAAGTCTGTAGCCACGTACACACGATGAGAATATTGGACAAATGATCGTTCATTTTTTATTTTTTTTTGCATGCTAATCTCATTACATTACATGTTGTATGAGAATCTCTCAATTCTCGTACAACAGAATAGAACTTCAGAAGTGATGTAATGTATTGTATTGTAATGTATTCTTTCATTTCTGAGCATGCAAGATCTCGGTCACTCAATTTTCTTTCCGATTTTCACATTGTGTGTACTAGGCAAATGTCCCTGATCTATTCACATTTAGGGTGGCTCTGCTGTCATGTAGGCTATCCTAGAAGCCACCCTGATATCCCCACTTCTGGACAGGACTACAAAAGTTTAGGAGGAGGTCTGAGGTCTTTTGCAGACACTGACAGTTCCCAAATAGTGGGAGGTAGAATCTCACGCCAAAATATAAGTAGAAAAATTAAATAAATAAATAAATAACCTGAGCTGCTACCCCAAAATTACAGTGATATGTAACAATGTGAATGAGTGAAGAAAAAGGGGGCGCTAGGGATATTGATCATCTAAATTTAAATAAATAAATAATGACTAATCAATAGTGAATAATCAGCAACAATGATTCATCATAAATGGTGATAAAATATCAAGTGAATAATATTAATAATAATAAGACTGCAAAACGATAATGTCCATCATAATACAGACTCCCTGATAGGGAGATGTCTTTAACCAATAGTGTGCAGAAGAAAAGTCCAAACAGTGAATAATAAACAAATGCTTGAAGGATGATTCCACTTAATCAGTACAGGCTTCCACCTCCACCACAAGAAGAGAAAAATGTAATCACCGCAAAAAAAGTGCTCATGGATGGCACCTTACCACAAGATGATGACCACTTTAGTTAAAAAGAGGTCAAATAGGCATGGGTTATAACCATAGATTCCAGACGTAGCTCTTGATGTCTCGATATCGTCATACTCAACACCACATGAAGTAAATCAAAAAGAGAAATCGCCATAGAATAATAACGTTTATTTAAAATAATATATAAAACAAGCAACGCCAAATGGCCCCTTACTTTGAGAAGTGCCTTAACCTGGCACTGAGGCTGGTCAGCGTTGAATGGCGTATGGAGAGACGGTCCCACGCTTCAGGAAGCCTGCAGCCAGTGTGCGTTCCACCTCTCAGGAAGAGAGGACCAGCGTGAACGGAAGTAAGTAGACCAGTGCGCCTCGACGTACGTTTCGTGATTGCCACGTCGTCAGGGAGCGTTTCCAAATAGTGTCAATCTCCTGGTCCCCAGCAGCACTCAGTGGCATTCTTTTTCAGACCACCATATGACTACAGTGTTCTGTAGTGAATGGGAGGTTTGTAGTAGGAACCACTGAAAGCAGCAGGAGAAAAGGAGATTAACATATTCTGGTTTGCCATGTTGGAAGCAGGAGAGGTAAATATTCACTCACTTCTTTATGGGTATTATGTATTATGCGCAATTTAACTTTTGAGACAATGTCGCTTTAAACTCCTCACTAAAATCCAAAGCAAGGGTCTCTAACTGGTGGCCCTCCAGCTGTTGCGGAACTACAAGTCCCATTATGCCTCTGCCTGAGGGAGTCATGCTTGTTTTCTATCTTAGTGCATAGAATGCATTAAGATAAAAACCCTTCTTACTTTACAACTACTTTAATAATGGCTCTTTTCAGTGAGCCTTAGATCATCAAAATGTTTTGCAGAGACACTGCAAAAAAATAGTTATGAACATTCATTAGCACCCAGATCTCATGTATATAACCCAAAAAGTCATTTTTTTTTAAGATTTGTGACACCTAACACATGTAGACTTTAAAATATGAAAGAAAAGAATGTCAGACTAAACTCATAAAATTAAAACTCGGCATATACCACAAATGTCACACTTGGGAACCCGACATACTGTCAACACAGCTGCAAAATTATCAGGAGTACAATAGGCAATGGTTGACCTTTGGATTTATCCCTGCATATTCTCTATACTCATTCATTACATACCATTGCAATATGACTCATAATATTCACTGTCTCTGCCACTAGACACAGAAAACAACTCAAACATATAAAATGGGAAGGCCATTTAACTACAAAACACATGAAATTGTACCTTATGGGTCACATAAAGTGCCTATTAAAAGTATTGACCCCCTTCCCACTCAGAAGTGTTAATGTTTTATTGTCCTTAAACATTGAATTACTGTGGATACAAATTAGTTTTTTTCTTCTTTTCTATACTGAGCAACATAAAAAGACTATTCATTTTAAAGTAGAAACAAATAAAAAAAAAATACCTATATTAATAAATGTATGTCCCCTTTGATATACCACACCTACATTATCACTAGTGTAAAAGCAAACTACCTTTTTGTAATCAAGGGGTATCAAGTAGCTATAGTTTAAAGGGGTTGTAAAGGAAAAGAAAATTCCCCTAAATAACTTCCTTTACCTTAGTGCAGTCCTCCTTCACTTACCTCATCCTTCGATTTTGCTTTTAAATGTCCTTATTTCTTCTGAGAAATCCTCACTTCCTGTTCTTCTGTCTCTAACTAAACACCGTAATGCGAGGCTTTCTCCCTGGTGTGGAGAAAGCCTCTTGACAGGGAAGGGGGCAAGCAGACAAGTCAGCACACTCTCTACTTTGCAGATAGAGAAAGGAGCTGTGTGTTAGTGGGTGTCCTGACACACCTCCTCTGATGAAGCCACGTGATTGGCGTAACATGTAAGGGATGGAAGCATCAGGAAGAACACCCGGAAGTATTGTGAGAATGGTAAATATTCATTTTACCGCTTGTAAGCAGCTTTTTTACTCTTTATTAAAAATTTTAATACGTACCTCACCATGAGAAGTTTCTTTCATTTATCCCACTAACCACCGAGGAATACACTGGGGAGTTGGCCTTTATAACTGGACACCAGGAGGAGACTCGATTTGGCATGTGGGAGATATCCATCCATCCACCGTCATTGTAAACAGAGAGCTACACATTCAAGGAGTCATTTTCTCTATAAGAAGGTAAGCGCTCTGTGAGCTCAGTCCTTGAAGAACTGCTCAGAAGATTTTCTGTATTCATCAAGATTGTCTTTATCACTTTATGAGACTTTTTATCACTATAGCTTTATTAAGCAATATAGGATCTATTATCCGCATTATATTCAGCACTTGTTGTGATTACTGATATTTATTGCGCTTATCACTTTTTTTTTATTACTCCTGCTATGGCCTTATCAGGTATAAATATTGATATTTACCCCTTAATATACTGAACGGTTGTGGCTCATATATTAATAGTGGCAAGGCTTACTATAACCAGTTTATGGAAATCCACTGAAGCACCCAATCTTTCGAATGTAATCTCTAGATTCAACACGCAAGCTTAATTCAAATTAATGCTAGCATATAAAAATCACTCCACTACTACCTTTAAAAATAAATGGTAAGCCTGGTTATCTCATCCTAGAGCTTGTAAATACCTAAAAAAATTTAACCCTTAATAGTACTAGTGAGTTTGATATAACCTTCCTAATTATATGAGATTCAGATGTAGCTCATTATTAATTACTAAGTTATTGATCCTTGTTGATAATATTAAATTGTTGGTGAACCCCTCCTTACAGTTTGCTCCCATCTGGAGTAAGCGGGGTCTGACTAACAATTAGATATTGATACTTATTATTCTTTTTTCTGTTGTACATTGTTTAGTTCCTTCTCACAATATGTGTCAAACAAGTATTAGGATCAATTCTTTAAAGTGATGTCTAATATTGTCCATATCTGTTATGATATCTTTCATTAAAAATTTAAATGTTATGGTTAAAAAAATTCAAATGTTTCTCCTTCTGTCTTATATTGATGTCTGTTATCTGCTGCATGATTTAAAAATCTCCTGTTTAATTTATTAGCTTACATTAGGAATGCACAGCTGAAGCTCTTGCCACCTAGACAGAAGCAACTCTGCAGTTTTTAATGTATTGGTGCAGGTGCACCATAATTACAGTCCTTATTACGCCAAATATTTAAGAATGCAAAGCTTATCCCAAATGCTAACTACAAGATGGCTATTTTATCATAGCTGCTCTGGAATATATTATATGAATTTAGTGAATGTAAACTCAATCTTCTCTAAAGGATGCAGAACAAAGGTTTTAAAAGCATTCCATGGATACTACTGTGAAATGATTTTTTGACCAATATTAGAAGAGAGAATGCCAGTTCATATGTTTTTTCTATCAAACATTACAAAATGAGAAGCCATCCGTTTCTTATATAGGAAATCAAAGAAAATAAGAGAGTGGGTCAGAGAAGAATCCTACACAGCAAAGACTGGAGGGAAGCCAGAGGCTATCCCAGGTGAACACATCATTGTCCAAGACCATAGCCTGGTCAGATTCTTGTGAAAATCTCCTTCCAACCTTATTTCTTACTTTATGCTATACCCAGAGGGAAGAAGACACATCTGTGATTTCTCTGGCAATGGGTCAGTATATTACAGCTGTGATAACTCTTGATACAAAGAGAATTATGTGTTTCAAATTTGGTCCCAGGCTGCTGGAAGACATTCTGTGAACACACACAAGTGTGTGGAAGACTGGGGGAAACAGACTTGCTTAGGTCAACAGGTCTTGCTAAGAACCAGGTTCACATTCAAAGCAAGGCTTTCTACTTTGAATTCCCATCCAAGACTTCTCATCACAAGTCTGAGAATATTCTTCTGGCAGTGATTTACATGTGTGTGTGTCATGGACAATAAAATCATCTTCCATTACTGTGGTGAAGGGAGTATAACAATCTCCCTCGATACATCATAGATGAATAGACTAATGTAGTGTGTAGGACTGGGGATGAGTTGTAGCTATGACCACAATACACAACAGATTTTGCATTCTAAACTTTACAGGGGACAGAACAATATATTTGAATAAGTTAGATTATCAACAAAAGGTATACAATGTGTACACTGATAGAAAGCACATAACCTTCTTTTAGGATTATTGCATTAAAAAGTTTGAATATATGAGGGATTTGGCAACAGTGTACAGGAGCATCAGGACCTGATGTAAGTGGACATTGTTTCTACACAATATACAGTGCCTTGCGAAAGTATTCGGCCCCTTTGAACTTTGCAACCTTTTGCCACATTTCAGGCTTCAAACATAAAGATATAAAACTCATTTTTTTTGAAGAACCAACAACAAGTGGGACACAATCATGAAGTGGAACGAAATTTATTGGATATTTCAAACTTTTTTAACAAATAAAAAACAGAAAAATTGGGTGTGCAAAATTATTCAGCCACCTTAAGTTAATACTTTGTAGCGCCACCTTTTGCTGCGATTACAGCTGTAAGTCGCTTGGGGTATGTCTCTATCAGTTTTGCACATCGAGAGACTGAAATTTTTGCCCATTCCTCCTTGCAAAACTGCTCGAGCTCAGTGAGGTTGGATGGAGAGCGTTGGTGAACAGCAGTTTTCAGTTCTTTCCACAGATTCTCGATTGGATTCAGGTCTGGACTTTGACTTGGCCATTCTAACACCTGGATATGTTTATTTGTGATTTTGCTTTATGTTTTGGATCATTGTCTTGTTGGAAGACAAATCTCCGTCCCAGTCTCAAGTCTTTTGCAGACTCCATCAGGTTTTCTTCCAGAATGGTCCTGTATTTGGCTCCATCCATCTTCCCATCAATTTTAACCATCTTCCCTGTCCCTGCTGAAGAAAAGCAGGCCCAAACCATGATGCTGCCACCACCATGTTTGACAGTGGGGATGGTGTGTTCAGGGTAATGAGCTGTGTTGCTTTTACGCCAAACATAACGTTTTGCATTGTTGCCAAAAAGTTCGATTTTGGTTTCATCTGACCAGAGCACCTTCTTCCACATGTTTGGTGTGTCTCTCAGGTGGCTTGTGGCAAACTTTAAACAACGCTTTTTATGGATATCTTTAAGAAATTGCTTTCTTCTTGCCACTCTTCCATAAAGGCCAGATTTGTGCAGTATACGACTGACTATGGACAGAGTCTCCCACCTCAGCTGTAGATCTCTGCAGTTCATCCAGAGTGATCATGGGCCTCTTGGCTGCATCTCTGATCAGTCTTCTCCTTGTATGAGCTGAAAGTTTAGAGAGATGGCCAGGTCTTCGTAGATTTGCAGTGGTCTGATACTCCTTCCATTTTAATATTATCGCTTGCACAGTGCTCCTTGGGGTGTTTAAAGCTTGGGAAATCTTTTTGTATCCAAATCCGGCTTTAAACTTTTCCACAACAGTATCTCAGACCTGCCTGGTGTGTTTCTTGTTCTTCATGATGCTCTCTGCGCTTTAAACAGACCTCTGAGACTATCACAGTGCAGGTGCATTTATACGGAGACTTGATTACACCCAGGTGGATTCTATTTATCATCATTAGTCATTTAGGTCATCATTGGATCATTTAGAGATCCTCACTGAACTTCTGGAGAGCGTTTGCTGCACTGAAAGTAAAGGGGCTGAATAATTTTGCACGCCCAATTTTTCAGTTTTTTATTTGTTAAAAAAGTTTGAAATATCCAATACATTTTGTTCCACTTCATGATTGTGTCCCACTTGTTGTTGATTCTTCAAAAAAAATGTGTTTTATATCTTTATGTTTGAAGCCTGAAATGTGGCAAAAGGTTGCAAAGTTCAAGGGGGCCGAATACTTTTGCAAGGCACTGTATATCAACATTAACTGTGGGCAAATTTGGGGCCGGGTTCACATAAATGGGAATTGGATGCAGGTTTCCCTGGATCCAATTCGCATGACAGTGTGACCGGCTATTAAATGGAGCCAGTTCACACAACTCTGGGGCGGCCGTGATCTGTGAAAGGGCCCTGTGTGTCTTCTTGTCCAGTTCACCTGGACAAGAAGCCGCAGGCCACAGCATGTGTGAACAGAGCCTAAAGAAATTAAAGTTTAAAGTAAATGAAAGGTTTAATAAAGGCAAATAGGCTGTTTATTATTTAGGGAAATGTAACCACATTCACTAAGCTCTGGGGGAAATTCCCTTGCATAGTGCAATGTTACCTGCACAGTGAAGGTTGTCTGTGAGTGGCCTAATTTGTGTTATTAATTCAAATGATTCAGCCATCAATGGAAAAGTATTTTTTTAAAAGCTATCAATAATGAGCACTTGGGTGCCACACAAACAAGAATTGTTTGAACTATGTTTAGTGGGTAAGACGATGGACAGATCTCAGAAACTAAACTGACTAAACCTAGTACTTGCACATCTACAGTCACACTAAACAAAACCAGCATATACAGCATTAAAGTAAAACTGTCAAAAACAATGACAATTCAGTTGTGCTAGCTAAATGCGAATACAAAGCTTGCCATTATCTCTAGATCTACCAGCAGTTCTGCATTGTATATAAGGTCGCCAAGGGCTCACCTACAATATTGTCAAAGAGGACGGAGAGAAAAATGACAGCTGCTATTAAAGCAAGGGGAAAAGTCAGTATATTACCTTAATTATTACCCCCTATACAACAGAGAAGCTAACCCATGCAATGGTAAAACATTTTTCAAATCCTACCCAGACCAGCAACTCCTCCTTTAAACAATGATCTCCAGTAACTGATTTTGGCCATCTAAAATAAAAAAAAGCATTGTCATCATCTAGTGATCAGTGTCACTGGTAGCCAATGAAAGGAAATTATGAGTTTAGATGCTCTCATTCTTGTCGGAAGGTGAAATTAAGAAAGTTTCCAAATGTATATAAAATAATTAAATAAGCACTTACATCTCCTGTCAGTGTTGGTTTACTTTGCTTCTTTATCTGCTGATTCTGCATTCATATAGAAAGGGGCTTTGGCAACCAAAAAACAATGTGGGTACCAGCATGTTAATCAGAAGGCTATAAATTGATGTAATTGTTCTTTTTGGCAGTTCCTTGTAGTCTTTTGGGAAATTGTATAAACACATCACTTAGGTTTGTGGTTCTGTATTTCATCAAGTTGTGGCAATAGAAAGAAAAGTATTTGTATATTTTTTCATAGTTACTGAGCAGCTAAACTAGAATTTTGCTCCTTACCTAAATCATACAACTGTAGATTCTGCAAATCAAATCGACAGTGTACTGGTTCATAAATTAAACTTACAGTTTGTTTGACATGAAACAAAGAATTTGGTATGTTCAAAGCCTGAATATATACAGTATATGCTGAATCTCATAAGGAACAGGCAAGTTATTGGCTATATGTAATATACAACTTTCTAGATATAGATTAGAAGAGTACTACAAATATCTAAAGTGAAAAATAAGTCCTCCCCAGGGAATCTTTGACTTTTTTTTACATATTTAATCAAGCAAACATTAGATTTTCATTTGAACATTGCCTACAGATAAAGGTGATATACTTGAACAAATTGCACATAAAATTAGCATAGTGAATTGGTTTTCAGGATTTAAATTAATATAAGTGCACAACTGTCATGTGGAAAGTCATTTAAATTAGAACCAGGTGTTCCAGGTTAGGTTCCAATGAATAGAGCCTCTTAATGTAGTATGCTGGTGGAATCTGTCTTATTTAACGTTTGGATGTCTAAGGTCTTTTGTTCCCTTTGCTATTGACATGGGTGGTCACATCAGTCAAAGATCAATATAGCTTTCTAAGGCCCTCAGAAAGAAGGCTGTGGGTGCTTATAAGCCTGGCAAAGGATTTAAAAAGATAACCAGGCAATAAACTGTGAAGTATTTTAGTGGCAAAAAGGTTTAACCACCTATATAGTCCTAGGCTTGCTTTGGGATTCAGTAATGACTAACAGAGCCCCTATTGTAAGTGGACCTTCCATCTCCCAATTAAAATAATCCTTCATATGTCCATTCCCTTTTGTGCTTGCTTATGCTGCAACAATATACTTACCAACCCAACCAAGTAAATCCAGATCTGCCCTCTTCTTTCTCCCTATTTTCCCCTTCTCCCTATTCCCCACTGAAGGCCCTATTCAGTGTTGCCTTCTTTGTACTGTATGGGCCAGATTCAGGTAACACTTACGCCGACGTATGTGTAGATACGCCGCGTAAGTGCACAGATGCGCCGTCGTATCTATGCGCCTGAAATTTGGCTTCATCCGACCGACGTAAGTTTCCTACGCCGTCGGAGCCTGTGCGCATATTTACGCTGGCCGCAAGGGGCGCTTCCATTGATTTACGCGTCAAATATGCAAATGACCTAGATACGCCGATTCACAAACGTACTTGCGCCCGTTGCAGTAATATACGCCATTTACGTAAGGCGTACGTCCGCCGTAAAGTTAGTCCACCATATATGAGGCGCATCCCTAGGCAAAGGTATGGATGACGGAACAGCCGTCGTATTTTACGTTGTTTACATAGTAGTACGTGAATGGGGCTGGGCGTAGGTTACGTTAACGTCGTAGGCATTGAGCCGTCGTATCTTAGGGAGTATGTTCGATGTGATTCTGAGCATGCGCCTCCCGATCCCAATACCGACTACATTTTTCACGCAAGTCAATTCGAAACTGAACGACTTGATCTGGTTGGGAAAAAGACCTAGAATTGCCTTGTCAATTATGTCAATGGTTAAAGCTAAAGGGAGCCTTAACGTCCCTGATCTACGTTTATACTACTATGCCTCACTTCTTGATCAAATGAGATACTGGTTCAGATATTCAAATGATAAATTATGGTTGAACATTGAAAGAGAAATATCTAAAGGAAGAGACCTATTCTCCCTCTCTATGGCCTCCCATGTCTTACCAAAGATTAATCTACCTAACCTTCTAACTATTAAAGCTACCCTGACAGCCTGGAAGTTTGCTCTATCAAAGTTACAGCCGTCATGCTCCCCAGTTCTTATGCCAATACCAATAGGAGTACTCGGTTACTGTAAAGTACGAATTATTACCTCGCCTTGGAGCAAACAAGGACTCAATTTCTTTATTCACCTACCATCTGACCTCAAATGTAAAATAATAAATAAACTCAAAGCCAAACCGTTTAATAAAAACTTCAACCCTGAGAGAAGTGTCGAGCTCCCTTAAGCACTATGGGAATTCTTCACTTCCTATGATACGAATGGAAGGAGAGGCATATCCCATATATATAAACTCCTCTCGTCCTTCCCGCTGCAAACCAAAACCTTGAATATGATTAAATGGGAAAAGGATTTATCCCTAACCTTTACGTGGGAAGAATGGCAGAAAGCCATTCATATTAATAGTTCCTCTTCTTCATGTGTAGAACATTGGGAAAATGCCCAGAAAATTCTAAACCGCTGGTATCTGACCCCTTACAGACTCTCTAAAATATTCCCTAACTCCTCCCCCTTATGTTGGAGATGTTATTCCCATACAGGTAACTTACTACACACGCTTTGGGACTGTAGAGCCTTATCTAGCTTTTGGAATAATGTATCCTCTTTCCTCGCGACTTTCACTGGTAATCTAAAATTACTCACACCTGAATTGGCCTTACTAGGCCTAAAACTAGATGTCTATCCCCCTCAGTTTAGAACTATAGTTGCCAACTTCCTCACAGCAGCGAGACTCACCATAACAAAATTATGGAAATCTACCCTATCACCTAATTTATCTGATGTTATTCAGAGACTCAATATTCAAGCTCATTATGAGCTAATGTTAGCACACAAAAAAGGCTCCATAACTAAATTCATTAAAAATTGGAATGAATGGATCACTCACCCTAGGGCCTCAAATTTTCTGAAGAATCCTGATAATTATTAAATATTCTACCGAACGATTAAGCACTTAGAAGTGACCAGACACAAAAAATAACTTCCATCTCACTCTCACCTCCCCTTTCCCTCCCTCCCTTTGCTACCTCTTCATGTTAAATTTGGTTCTATATTACACTACTTAGAATCATAATCCCTTGTTTACAGTATGATCCCAACGGGGTAAACAGGAATTGGTAGCTACTTGTTCAAGCAGTTGACCGCTGTCCATTTGGGCAAGTCCTTTGTTTTCACTGTTTAGTATATTGGCAATTTGATGCCTACCCAGGCATACTGGTGATAATATTGTATGATTAAGAAATTGTATTGCTACTACTTTCTTCTTGTTTTCTTTTGGAAATACAATAAAAAAAATATTTTGGGAAAAAAAAGAAAGGTATAAAAACTCAACAGAAGTTCTAGCATTTCTCATCTCTAGGGAAAGCTTTGGCTGAAACTGACCTTTATGTTCCATTGTGAATATTGCATTTACTAAAGAGTAGCATCAAACGTTCTGGCCTAATGCATTACCAAGTTGTTGTTTTTATTATTTTCATGCTGTAAGTTGTTTTTCATAGATCCTTCACTATCAATATAAAATCCATTTTGTGCTAAGTGTGATACAGTCAGGCTACATCATAAGTGTCCATATGTTTTTGGCTATTTCCATTGGTTCTCTGTCACGTTTAACTATCTGTTCCCATATGGTAAAGTACAAGCTTTTATAACATCTTTACAAGTACTGCGATAGAGAAACATACTTTAGTGGGGGGAAAAAAGCAGCAGCTGTTTCTTTTCTTCCCATGTGTCTACTAAAACATTACATGTTTGCATTAGAGAACAGAAGTGAAATACAGCACTAAACATGGTCACATGAAATCATGCATGCATACTTTATACCTATAGTAATGTGTTACAGATACTTATATTATTTCAGCAGGAGAGTTATGTGGAAGTGACACAGGTACAAAAGAGACTGAAATACAGTCTAGTCAGAGGGAAAAAAATCCACAACTGAGAATACAAATATCACATACATCTTGAATTATCTGGTCGTGTTTTACATCCAACTAGAAAAAGTTTCCACAGATCATTTACCATTTGATGTTGATGATTTAAAATGGCACTAGTTGTGCTTGGTTATACTTTATATGGTAACACGTAACAAGCAACCGTGTAAGTGAAGGGTTATCATGACTCGTTCACGTATCAGAATTCAGAGGATGTTTTTAGTTATTCAAGCTACATTACTCTTGTGACATTTTTCAGAAGATAAATCTTTGGCTGTAAAAAAATTATATAATATATAATGCAAGCAACTTTGCTTGTTTTTTTCCCCTTAAGAAAAGAGACAAACTGAAGGAACCCATAGCAACCAATTACTTTCCATTTTACTGTAGGTGTATTTTAAAAAGTTTCTACGAGTTACTAGCCTTTTGTTATATCTCTTTTTGTGGCTATATAACAAATTCATTAAATTATATAAAGTGAAAATATTTAGTTTAGATATGGAGAGAGTAGAAAAGGGTAAAATCACAGGAAGATTTTATTTTATTTTATTTCTGTGTCCCACTGGTCAGATTTCCTTACAGACACAAGAAGTGTGAATAAATATATGAGTATGGGAAAATTTCCTTCAATCTCAGAAGGGAATCTTAGAATGATCCCCCGCTGAGTCAGATCAGAAAGGTATGGATATCACATCTGTGACATTCATGTCCATTCAGATTGTTTCTCTTTGAAAAAAAAACAGACCCATGTAATCTATATGAATGGACAGTGTAAGTGGATTGGTGCTCATCTATATCATCTATATCTATATCTATATCAATTTTTTATCATTTGGTACAATGGATCTAGAGGTGGCAGATATAAGTTTAAATATCCATCCAGCCAAAAAAATGTATTGTTGCCCATTTTCATCTGAGTAATCATGGGTTAAAAATGGAAAGACGGACTGTTCATGTCAAAGGGCACATAGGAACCTGTCATAAAGACAGCTGTCTTTATTGGAAGATGTTTCTCTCACCATCTATTCTAATGGTCACCAAGACAACAGAGAGTAATACAGATGTCAATAAAAAATGTATTTAAAGCTTAAATAAACCACCTTTGGGTACATTAGAAAACCCAAGGGTTCATTGAGCGCACTCCGGGTAGGGTTGTAAAAACTATTTCAATGGAAGGGGAGTGAATGGGGTATTAAGGGGGGGGGGACTGCATGTATTAGTCCATTAGTCCATTACAGGATGTCCATGTAAAGAACACTAAACTAGCACAGAGAAGGCTGCCAGCTTACAGATAGAAGATGGATCTGAAATAGTAAAAAGAAAAAAGCAGCATTGCTTTTTTCCTTTTGGGTACATTAGAACTGACATTACCATTTGCCTTTATCAATAAGTATGAATTTATGTTGCTTTCATCTAGAGTAGGAGGTGCACACTTCTGATCCCAAGCCCTAAGGAATAGGACCCTCTCACTGGACAGGAAATTGATGGGACAGGTTGCCAGGCCTCAAAACCCAACTTGAGAAACAAAGTAAAGTCAAAATACAGTCATCACAAATGAAGCATACAGGAGGTTTTATTAGCAAGATTCCATGCTTGTAGTTAGACAGTACATTTAGATGTAGGTAGAGTGGAGAAAAGGTAGATTTATCCTGCACTAAATACACCTATAAATGTCCTATCCAACAGTAAGCTCAGAATACAGGGCAGTTGAGGCACCCAATAAAAACAGGTAATGGTAAAGTAATTTTTCCCTTTAAACGCATAAAATACAGAAACAGTGCCGTCACATGTAATATTTTGAGACATACCAGATGCGTGCTTCAGTTTGAAAATACTGCACATACTTAACGGAAATGGCCGACAGTACCTAGCTTGTTTTGAAAGGATTGCTACATTTTATTGAAGGAAGCAGTTATAACAAATACACTTTTAAAATTTCACTCCCTGAAGAATATAAAAACATTCATCAACGATATAAAGTGATACCATGTTTTATGCACTGCTGACATAAACCCCAACTCCAGCCAAAACTTTTTTTAGGCGTGGATAAAGTAAGAAGGGCTAGAACTAGGTTTTTGTTGATGTGTCCCCATTGTGGGGATCATACGTCCCTTTACTATCATTGTGATACCATATATTTAAGGGTGTGGTCAGGACAGGAATTGAGATAAAATGTCCCCAACATGGATAAACTGCAATACCTATATAAAGGATCTCTATACAAATCTAAAACAGGTTTTGGCTAGAGTTGGACTTTAAATGGGAATTGTAATATCTTTTTTTTTACTATATAGTACTGTATACTGTTTGTAAAAAATATGAACTTCAGCTACTTTATTCGTAGATAATAATTTACAAAATTATAGACTAGACTAAAAGTTCTGGTAAATTGTGATTAGGCAAAACTTTGGTTATGCCAAAGCTTGCTCTATCCCTCCCTCACTTTCCTTTTAGCCCAGTGGTTTTCAAACTGCAGCCCGAGGGCCCTTTGCTTGCTTGTATCCGGCCCTTGGGGCACTATTCCTCCTACTGATACATGGCACTATTCTGCCATCTGAAACCGACAATGGAACACCATTTCTCCCACTGACACAATTAATAGAGCACTATTACTCCCTATGATACCAGCAATGGGGCACAATTCCTCCCCCTAATACCAGATGTTCACCAACAATGATGCCAGGAAAATTTCTACTCCCGCTGGCCAAAGTCTGACCCTCCAAGAGTCTGACGGACAATAAACCGGCCCTTTGTTTAGAATGTTTGGAGACCCCTGTTTTAGCCCATCACTTTGACAGACTGCCTCATTGGCCAGTAGGAGTGTGCATGAGGCAGAGATTTGATGCTGGATTTTGAACTTTGCCCTATCAGAATGGCCCAGGCTGCTGGAGAGGTCGGAGCACGCCTGTACTTTATACATGAAACAAGTTTATTTTTAAAAGACAGATTTACTTGAAATAATTTGTCAGTCCTTGCTAATGCACTATAAATCTATTTCAATATATAGGCTGTAATTATCTGTATCTATAGTTGTGCCTTCTTAATCCTCTTCTCTCATTTCAAGTCTCTCAAACTGGGTCTGTCTGATTGAAAACAGTATACATTTTTTATTTATGTCAAGGGACTTGAAATAATTATGTAACTTGGTCATGCAGATGCATGACCTGCTAATTTATGTACCATTCAAATTTTAATGATAGATCCACTTTAAAAGGTTTAGATCAACAGATGAATTGCATTATTTCATATAACATCTGCAAGGTTCTGTTTTTTGAAGCACATTCTTCCTATACTGTGTGGTTTATTAAAAAAAAAAAAAAAACACATAGTGGCTTTTATTTATTCATCAGTATTTTGCAGCATGAAAGTCAGGGATGTCTTTTCTTTTTAGGCAACAGAGGAAAAACTAGATGGTACCAGTGATTTAAATGCACAGTGACTGTGGCCAAGTAACGTGAATATAAAAACAAGGATGTATTTCTAGGTGAAGTGATACAATAAATAACTATTGGGTTAGAAGCAATATGATACACTCCGTTCCGTGCCTTTCAGCAGAATTATCACTGATACTAAATTGCTCTCTTTGAAAAATCGACAGAAGACTCGAACGAAGCACGTTTCACAAAAAAGTAGCAAAGGCTTTGCAAGAACTTTGAAAAATCCTATTTTAAATAGGTCTTCTCAAAGTTATTAAAGTGATTTTAGGACAAGAAAAATACAGTATAACAAAATAAATTTCATGAAACCTGTCACATTGTGCTAAGATCTCTTCAATGTTGGAAAAAGGACCAATATACATAAACTCCCATGTAAAAGTGATATTGCATCTTTAGATTGTACACTTACCTAAACAAGGCTTTTGTGTCTGGTGAATAGTGTTTGTTTAAATACTTTATTTTCCTACTGTTAACTGCTCATTTTACATAGGGTCTCATTTTAAAAGCAGTCATATGGTTGAAAAAAAATAAAAACTCTGCATATGTATAAAGCATGGTGATATTCTTTACAAATGTCCTTTGTGCTTCGTGACTTTGGGACTCTGAAATCGGCTGAGAACAGTGAAAATAAATGGAAAATTTAAAAAAAAGTTACAAGGCTGTCTCTCGTCCAATCATGGAACTCTGTGCTGAATTGAGCAGAAAGAACTCCACTGAGCTACACAACGCTGGCCAATTTTATGAATGGGGTATGTCACAGTGTGCATAAGAAAGAGTTTGTGAAAAATTGTGATTTCTGCTCTCTATTTTAAAGCCCCTATAGCAGTGATGGTGAACCTTGGCACCCCAGATTTTTTGAAACTACATTTCCCATGATGCTCCACTACACTGCAGCGTGCATGAGCATCATGGGAAATGTAGTTCCAAAACATCTGGGGTGCCAAGGTTTGCCATCACTGCCATATAGTGTACAGTGACACTGGAGATATTACTGTTATTAAAGCCCAGTTGAACAACCTGAGTAGAAATGCATGCCCCTCCCACATACAAGCTTCAGAGAAAAACCTTCTCTATGTGGAAGCATTTGTCTTACTGCAGAGTTCCAGTATGTCCCTTGCTAAGTCAGAGACAGATGTCTATAATAAGCAGTGAGCATGAGATTCACTGATAGCATTACCATAGGTCTGAGTCACTAGGTGGCATGCCAGA
Source organism: Rana temporaria (assembly GCF_905171775.1). Taxonomy (NCBI): domain Eukaryota; kingdom Metazoa; phylum Chordata; class Amphibia; order Anura; family Ranidae; genus Rana; species Rana temporaria. Next base: position 141,366,445 of record NC_053493.1, on the reverse strand, counting down.
CCTCTGCAGAGAGACCACTACTTCCACACAGAGATGGCATAAAACAGGTTTTTATATTTAGGATATGGCGGCTTTCTAAATAAGAACAACTGTAAGTCTTTGCACACCTTTTTTTTTTGGAGGACATTAAATATTTAGTTGATATTAACTGAAAGTTTGATTTGGACTTAATAATAACCGCTACAACACAATATTACTGTATATAAAGTGTAAAGTATAATGTAATGTATATAAGGGTATAATGTGTATAAGTAAAACGTATATAAGGGTATAATGTGTATAAGGCATAGAAAAAAATATTGCTTAGTATAACACTTACTTATAGAAAACAGCATAGTCAACAGTGGAGTGACAGTTTTGAAAGTCCCAGGACTTTAACTTCTGGCATTCTCTGTGAGCACGAAGTTTCACCTTAACGGTCCCTTGGCACAGCTCTGGCACAGTCTTCCTACGAGGGCGGTTACAGAATTCATTAGATTCGACTCTCCAGGAATCTCCAAAGTCATCCACATCAAACTTGAAGTTTCCATCACTACCTATGAGATCATCCCGCTTGTGTCCATTGTAGTTGCCACAAAGACCACAGAGCTTCCCTTTTAGATGAGGTGCGGCCATCACTTCTACAAAGCTGTCTCCATCCCAGGAAATTTCCAGCCCTAACATACAAACATGGAAATGGCATAAATCTATTGGTTTCAAATTAGGTCAATTATTGATATTACAGAAACTGTCTTTCGTTTTCACAGAGTTTTAAAAAAAAATTTAAGCTGAAGTCCCAAAAAACAGCTAATTACACATACAGTATAAACTGCATATTTGAGAGCAATTGTACTCACCAAAGTTTTTGTTTTACTATCCTTCAAGTTATGAGATTTACACAGCTCTGTCACATTGCACAGCTCCGTTTGGCAGGGTCGCAGACCTTATTTTTCGCTGCTGCCATTAAGTAACATTTACAAGTCTTGTACCTCATCCAGCTTGTGACTGGACAGTGAAAGGAGAAGCAGCACACTGTCAAACTCACTTTGCACTGCAGAACAACTGATTGGCTCTTTGTGCTGCTTCTCTTTTTCTGAACTATACTGTGCAGGGGATTGCAAGAGGCAGATGCAGGTACTTACAGTGCTTGCACTTCAAAATGCATGTATGGATGTTTTAATATGGCCCTGTATAAATGTGGGTCCTTTATGTCAGCCTGGAATTTAGCTTTAGGCTTTTCATCATTCATATAAAATAACATAATGATGGCAGACCAAAAGGTGATTGGATGTTATAAAGCACCCATAAAGCAGATGACCTAGTCATCAAATACCTGCTTTCATTGGAGTCACAAGAAATCTTTTTTCACATTCTATTAACGCTCAGGTTTCTTACACAGAATATTTGCCTTTCTATACATAAAATGATTCAACTCAGGACATCCTTAGTCCCCTTTCACACTTATATGACTTGTACCACGATTTTAGATGGCAAAATCATATTACAAGTCATTCTCCATGCTTTCCAATGACTACCATTCAAATTGGCATGACTTTAAGTCGTGCCAACTTCAAAGTAGTTCCTGCACTACTTTTTTTCTGAAGTCGGATCAAAGTCGGATTCTGTATTAACAGATCCGACTTTGGAATGCGACTTTTACACGACTTGTGCATGAAGGAAAACTCCACAGCAATTTTTTTGAAAAAAAAAAAATGGCATGGGTTCCCCCTTCATACCAGGCCCATAGGTCTGTTATGGATTTTAAGGGGAACCCCCACGCCGAAAAAAAATGTCAAAATCCATACCAGACACTTATCCGAGCACCAGCCCAGCCGGTCAGGAAAGGAGGTGGGGACGAGCAAGCACCCCCCCCTCCTGAGCCGTACCAGGCCGACCCCGGCCCATAGGACGTCACAGTCCCATCACTCTGTGACCACGCCCCATGCCAATATAAATCGTTGTGCACCGCACACACGGCATTTCAGCGTGAGAGATCGTCTTGTCAACATTGGGACAAGAGAAGAGGGAAGAAGACGACGGAGAAGACAAGACAAGTTCCTGGCCAATGCCCTTCGGACAAAAATCCTACGCTTTATCCACGGAAAATCAGATTGTGTGTATGAGGCTTAAGGGTGATTTCTCCCAAAGGGAAAGGAGCACCATCACCTTAGGACATTCGCAAAAAGAGGCATGTTCTCAAAAGTTTGGCAGTGTCCAATCACCTGAAGGTATGAATACTCAGGCCCCGTACACACGACCAGTTTCCTCGGCAGAATTCAGCTTCCGACCGAGTTTCTGGCTGAATTCTGCCGAGAAACCCGGCCGTGTGTACACTTTCGGCCGAGGAAGCCGACGAGGAGCTCGGCGAGGAAATAGAGAACATGTTCTCTATTTCCTCGTTGTTCTATGGGAGCTCTCGCCCCGCCGAGCTCCTCGGCGGCTTCAGTGCTGAACTGGCCGAGGAACTCGATGTGTTTGGCACGTCGAGTTCCTCAGCCGTGTGTACGAGGCCTTAGCCTGTGTCTTCTACTGTAGAATCAAGATTTACCTTCCATGTTTTTAAGAGCGTTCTCTTGCTGCTGTACAAATGTTTTGTGTGTTATTGAGAGAATATACATTGCCCAGTCAATTTATTTTTAAAACTGCAGTTTTACCAAGGCTTGAAATGTACTACAGCAACATTTTTTTTAAATAAGTAAACCAAATACTTTAACTGTAACAATTTGCCAGCAAATAATAATAAATCTTCAGTACAAATGTCTTTACATGCACTTATTACATCCTTATAGGCTCCAGCAGACATCTCTCTGTAGAACTGCTAAGAGCTGTACTGTATACATAAGGCCAGAACACACAGATGTTTCTCATGCACGACAATGTGGATTGTTCCAAAATAAAATGATGCTGTTTTTAATAACAAACATTCAGCTGCTGAATTTGATTATAAGATAAAAGGCATAATCATTTGTTTATGTAAAGTATTATTCTAAAGTCTATCAGCACTCTCGCTGGGCATATTTAATAATCTACTTGAAGAAGTGGAAAAAGATTAAATGCTTGGTTACTATAACGCTGGTAATGTTGTAGGTATTCCAGTTATGTCAATTTCTAGGGTCCTATTCAAGAAGCTGTGGGTCCCACTGAGGCTCATGAAAATCTATTATTAAAGCCACTGGCAGGAGTCTGGCTTTGTGGCTATTACAGTAAATTAATTAATAAGGCCCTTGAAAGAATTTCTACTGTTTAAGACAAATGTGCTTTTGTTGCCAATGACACATCTTAATGATTGATGCTTTTGAAAGCGGTTTTAAAACACATCATAAAGCTAATTTCTAAATGGCAATGCAAATTTGGAAGTAACTTGACTCTTTTTGGCTTCGCTGCATGATCTTAGGTCATTGTTGCTTTAGTCATTTTTGTCCCAAAGTCCCTTTTTGCTGGCCTTTGCTAACATTAGGTTGGTATTATAAATAATAAAATAACCGATAAACACAATTAGGGGGTAATATAATTTAATCACTGAAAACAGTTTAAAAATTTGGATGAAGCAACAATATTATATATCCTCAACGGCGCTGTAAGTAAATCAAAGCCGAACTCCAGGAAAAATGTAATTACTTTAGTAGTGCCCCCACTCCTCCACATTGCAAGTGTTCATATTTCTGAAATGTGTATTGTGTTAACCACTTAAGCCCCGGACCATTTGGCTGGCCAAAGACCAGAGCTGGCCCAGGTACACCGCTCCCCATATTGCCCCCCTTTTTTATTGACCTGCACCATCGGAGTCCCTTTCTTTTCATGTTTTGTGGATGAAAGCTTTTTCAGTCTCTCCAGTTGGTCCCTATCACCCTTGAAAGGGATCTTTACTTACCAGAACCGAGATGTCTTGTGGATTCCTATCGATGTCCTAGCCACTCATATGGTTGGGATATTAGCACTGGATCAACCTTCAGCTGAGGAATATTGGGCCCATTGGGCCGGATTCAGATACAATGGCGTATCTGTCCGGCCCGCGTAACGTATCTCCGAAACGTTACGCCGCTCTAACTTTAGGCGCAAGTTCTTTATTCAGAAAGAACTTGTGCCCTTAGTTACGGCGGCGTAACGTATGTGTTGCGGCGTAAGGCCGCGTAATTCAAATGGGGATGTAGGGGGCATGTTTTATTTAAATGTGTCTTGACCCCCGCGTTTTTTTACGTTTTGTTTGAACGGCGCATGCGCCGTCCGTAAAATATCCAGTGTGCATTGCTCTAAATGACGTCGCAAAGACGTCATTGCTTTCGACGTGAACGTAAATTACATCCAGCCGTATTCCCGAACGACTTACGCAAACGACGTAAAATTTCAAAACTCGGTGTGGGAACGACGGACATACTTAACATTAGCTACCCCTCATATAGCAGGGGTTACTATACACCGGAAAAATCCGAACGCAAACAACGTAAAAAAAAAAGCGCCGGGCGGGCGTTCGTTTCTGAAACGGCGTAAATCCTCATTTGCATATTCCTCGCGTAAAAATACGGAATCGCCACCTAGCAGCCAGCCGGGAATTGCAGCCTAAGATCCGACGGTGTAAGACACTTACACCTGGCGGATCTTAGAGATATCTATGCGTAACTGATTCTCTGAATCAGTCGCATAGATACGACCAGCGGAACTCAGAGATACGACGGCGTATCAGGAGATACGCCGTTGTATCTCTTTCTGAATCCGGGACATTGTTTTTTTTCCCCCTTGGTTGACACCATCCAGATACCAGTGAGGCGTACTCTACACTCTTCAGGATTTCACACAGACTTGTGCTGATTTTTCATATTTTTTTTTTTTTTGGCTGCAATTAGGCATTAACCACTTAAGACCCGGACCATTATGCAGGTTAAGGACCTTGCCCCTTTTTGCGATTCGGCACTGCATCGCTTTAACTGACAATTGCGCGGTCGTGCGACGTGGCTCCCAAACAAAATTGGCGTCCTTTTTTTCCCACAAATAGAGCTTTCTTTTGGAGGTATTTGATCGCCTATGCGGTTTTTATTTTTTGTGCTATAAACATAAATAGAGCGTCAATTTTGAAAAAAAAATGCTATATTTTTTTACTTTTTGCTATAATAAATATTCCCCAAAAAGATGAAAAAAAATGTTTTTCCTCAGTTTATACGTATTCTTCTACCTATTTTTGCTAAAAATAATAATCACAATAAGCGTTTATCCATTGGTTTGTGCAACATTTATACAGTTTACAAAATAGGGGATAGTTTTATGTCATTTTAATTAATATTTTTTTTTTTTTTACTACGAAAGGCGGCGATCAGTGATTTTTTTTGTGACTGCGACATTATGGGGGACTTATGGCGGACACATCGGACAATTTTGACACATTTTTGGGACCATTGTCATTTTCACAGCGAAAAGTGCTATAAAAATGCACTGATTACTGTGAAAATGACAATTGCAGTTTAGGAGTTAACCACTAGGGGGCGCTGAAGGGGTTAAGTGTGACCTCATATGTGTTTCTAACTGTAGGGGGGTGGGGCTGGATGTGTGACATCAGTGATCGTCTTTCCCTATATCATGGAACAGACTATCACTGACATTGCCACAATGGAGAACTGGGAAGGTGTGTTTACACACACCTCTTCCCGTTCTTCAGCTCCAGTGACCAATTGTGGGACACCGGCGGCGATCGAGTCCGTGGGTCCCGCGGGCGCGGTCACGAAGCTTCCAACCCCACAGCTGGGCCTTAAAGAGACATGTACAGGTACGTGCTTGTGTCCAGCCGTGCAATTCTGCCGACGTATATCGGCGTGAAGGGGTCCTTAAGTGGTTAAGGAACATAACCTAAAGTGTAAAGGGAGCAAACCTTTCACAGTGTGCTATGTTATGATTCTAAAAATGTTAAATACTTTGATAAAACTAAACAAATAAAACACCAAGGTCGAGTTCACCGCATCCAATTTGCAATAGCAGGACATTTTGACTAGCTCTCTATGGAGCCAGTTCACATATCTCTGCTGCTGCTCTGGTGCGAACTTGCACAGGAGCTCTGTAAATGTTTTGGTCCGTTTCAGGTCAGAATTCAGCCAAAAATACATATACAGTACTGTTTGCATTCTACATGCTGTAAATCAAAATGCCAACATAAGTGCTTATTACTATCACTTTTCCAAAATAAAACAGGTACAACTCTGTATAAAACTGTCTATAGGTCTGACCCAGACTTGGTCATGATATCTTGCCAAAAGTGCAAGGGATTCCACATCTTTTATTACAAGAGCTCAAAGGTTCCTTTGTGTTTACAGGGACCATTTCACTGACATCTGCTATAGTGTTTTAACGCTGTCTTTAACAGTTTGTGTCCACAGTACAGGTCAGGCCATAAAACAGACTGGGGGCGACCCGCAAGGCTTGAGCAGATATGATAACGGTAACAAGCTTTTCTTGAGCATGCAGAAATGTTTCACATAGTTATTCAAATGCCATATGTGGATAGTGCATTTTTTCAGGCAGAATACCTCAAACTAGCTTGTACTAAACTTAAAGCTAATCTCCAGACAGATATAACAGACAAACATTACAACAGCTCTGTGTTCATTAATAAATCATAAAATGTACTTTTCTAATACATTTAGTGTAAGTACCTGAATATGATTTGGTGTCAGTCTTTTGCAATCCCCTATACAACAGCACTTATGAGTGGTAATGGATGGCCTTATCAGTTTTTGCTGCTCTTTTAATTGGTTCCAAAGCCTAAACATTTTTTACCTAATGCATTCCCTGTATTAAGGTAAAAAAAAAAAAAATCCAGTACCTGTATTGCCACCTCAACCCTCTTATGTATTCAATATGTTTTTATTGAAATAAGAATATTAAAAAAGTATGAGACAACATAAAATGTTATACATACAACCGTTTAGGCCTTGTACAGACGACCAAACATGTACGATGAAAGCGGTCCGCCGGACCGTTTTCACCGTACATGTCTGCCCGGGGATTTCTGTATGGTGGCTGTACTCACCATCATACAGAAATCCGTGCGTAAACAATATGCGGGGCGTGGCCGCGCCGTCGACGCGGCGACGTGGGCAGCCCTGCCAGTTCAATGCTTCCACGCATGCGTCAAAGTCATTCGACGCATGAGAGGGATGGCGGGCGCTCGGACATGTACGGTAGGTCTGTACAGACGACCGAACATGTCCGAGCGGACAGGATTCCAGCGGGCTGTTTTAAAACAAGTCCAGAAATATTTGCCCGCTGGAAAAAGGCCCGGCGGGCAAATGTATGCTGGAATCCTGTCCGCTCGGGCCTACACACGACCGAACATGTCTGCTGAAACTGGTCCGCGGACCAGTTTCAGCAGACATGTTCGGTCGTGTGTACAGGGCCTTAGAGTAACACAGGCAGAAGTTACAGATGTCAAAACAATTCTTGACAATTCTGTAAGTTATTGACCTGTCAGTAGGTGTTAAAGGCATCAATAATTACAGGTATATAAGAACATGTCTCCGTATGGGAGAAGTAAGAGATAGACGAAAGAGAAAAAAGAGAAAGAAGCAAGAAAAGGTCCGTAAAGGCAGGGAATGGGGGTATGGGGTGGAAGCGGAAAGGCTCCTGCAGTAGTCAGAAGCGACAATAAGAAAACCTTTTATGTGGGGTGGCCATGGTCAGGTGAGTTGAGAAGTGAGTTCAGCTTACTTAGAGGAGAAAGTAAAGGGGAACCAACAGGCCCATATCTTATGCGCAACTGGGGCTAAATCTCTATGTTCATATGTAAGGCTACTTTCACACTGGGTGCTTTACCCTCGTTTTTGCAGTGCTATTCGGCCACTAGTGGGGCACTTTTAACCCCCGCTAGCGGCCAAAAAAGGGTTAAGACCACCGGAAAAACACCACTGCAGCTGTGTTTTGCTTGAGGGTTCGGCAGCGCTGCCCATTAATTTATGTCTTTACCCCACTTTGCGAAAAAAATTAAGAACTGAAGGATAATAATGATGGCTAAAGGCTGTACATTTTCACATTGTATCTAAATAAAATGTAGTATTTGATAGTTTTACTTCTGGCTCGGGCAGTATAATAATATAGCAACTAGTTTGGGAACATACAATTGAATCAATAAGGATAGTGGAATGAAAGTGAAATAAGTGTTTTTTAAAGGGTCCATTTAATTTTAAGTGGCCCCTGCGGGTTACAGAAGGTCCTTTCTACTATCCTAAATCCATTCTTGTGTCAAAAAACAGCCTTATTATAATTTTTTTTTAACAGAAATAACAAAACAGACAGTGAAAAAAAGGCAAAATAATAATTTAAAGCCACAGTACACACATATTGCATACTTTCTGAGATGGGAATGAGGGACACCTATCAGCAAAAGTATACAGGCATAGTACACACCCCTTGCCACGCCCCCTTAAAGGAGAATTGTACAAAAAAATAAGATTAGTTAAACCCACAAGTGCTTTTTTTACCACTTCTATTTCTTTATTTTGGCTTTTGGAATTTACAAATGCAGAATTTTAGAATTTTAGAAATCAGATGAAAGTTTAGTGCTGGGAAACTCTTTTTGATAGATAAAAAGTGCATTTTATCTATATAGATCAGACCAAAATGAGGGACAAATGAGGAGAATGAGGGACAGAGGGACATTGCTCCAAATCAGGGACAGTCCCTCGAAATCAGGGACAGTTGGGAGGTATGATATTGGTCAAATACATCTCCCTATATAATCTCCTATGTAGAAGTCTGAGGTGAAGTAAAAGGGAATACTATACATAGCGTATCACTTAAGTGACAGTTCTGAGTCTATTGGAGGTTTTGACAACACATCCCGACACACAGCAGCAGTCTCAAGTCTTCATGGAGGCCGCATATTGCCAAAGGCGGCTATAAATGCTGCCCAACACAAAATCTTAAAAACATTGCTTTTTTTCAGAGCTTTTTGCAAAAATGTGTTAACACTTAGTGAACACATATAGTTGAAAAATTTAGTAAAGGAACACTAAAGGTTCGTTTTTTATTAGATCAATTGATTGCTGTAAGCTAGAGCATTTAAATATCACTTACCTCGTTTTTCCTTTTGACCTCCAAAATACAGTAATCCAGGTTTGAAAATGGCATTTCCTGTCACTCCTCTTCTTGCTTTCCACCAGCATCTGAGCCGTTTTGCATGGTGGAAAGCAGAATGTGCTCACCCCCTCCCTATGACTACAGCCCTGCGTGAAGATGCTCTCTTATTCCTCACAGGCATGGAGGCTAAGCCTAATGGGAACTGTAGTTCCCATTAGGCTGTGATGTAGCAAGAATGAATGCGCACCGCAAACCAGGAAGTCAGTGAGAATAATGATTCAGGAGTGACGGAGGTGGATAAAACAGCTCGATTTCAACAGGTATCAAACTAGTTATAATGCAAAACATTACTTTTTACTTTATCAGCTACTGTCAGACTTTAATTTAAGAGGAAAATATTTTTGTCTTTACAACCCCTTTAATTACTGGACTTTTATCTTCCCAAAGAAATGTCACTTGCTTTGTTTTGTTTTTGTATATTTGGGGGGATATAACTTGGTTGGTGAAAGGGGGTATGAGATGCCCATAGAACAGATCACTTTGCCATCATTGTTAAAAAATTGTTGAATCAATAGTACTGTGAGCAAATTATGGACGCTAATATTTGCTGTCTCTCCTCTGCACCAGCTCCTGCAGACTGTTACTCCTCCTCAGCACCAACTCATGCAGTCTGTTACTCCCAGGACTATTCTCCTCCTGCACAAAACTTCACTGAAACCTGTCAGTATCCTGCCAACCTGTCACACTTGCCAGCAATTGCCTATTGTCAGTCGGGGGGTTGCTGTGTAAGAAAAAAAGGCTGTTTGACAAAGTGTTTATAAACGCCATTTAGATTAGAGATAGAGTAACATTGTTACTTCTTATCTGTTTCATTCATCTGCAGATCAATCCAATTAGTTTTAATCTACATGTGCTATCAGTTAAGCCATCTGACAAATTAAAAAAAATATATATTTTTTTTTCCTCTTTAATTTTGTTCTTTAATTGTTTCAGTTTTGCATGAACAAATTATCGGTACCAAACAAAAAAAAAAAGCCTTTATTTCATTTTGCAAATAAGTTTGCAATACTTTTCATCAGAATCAACAAATGATCGAATAAAATGTTTGTCTCTATCTTTTAATCTACAGTTACACTATTTTTTTTTAAACCTACACTGATCAAAATAGAAATAAATTTAGCTTTGGTAGGTGAACAGCCTCAAATACTTATGTAAACCAATCCCACTGTGTCAAAAGCATTACAATTTGAAACTTTATAACACTATAGTAAGACCACCTGTAACATATGGATTTTAAACAAATCTATTAAGAGTAGAAGAAAAGATAAGGCTTAGAACAGGGGTGCCCAACCAGTGGCCCGCGGAGCCCTCTAATGTGGCCCGCGACCTCCTGCTCTGGGATGGAATAGAATACTGTTATTAAAGGTCAGTTTATTACTAAAATCACAGTGTATATATGGGCATATCTGTTCTGCAGTGGTTACTGGGCTGCTTTCAAACTGACCCGAAGATGCAAAGCAGTGCACCTGCGGGTTACCTCCACTGAGCCATACACATTCTGAAAAATGCACCAAACATGCAGAATATAATAGAAGTCTATTGCAAAGTGCAGGAAAGCCAAATATACACTGCGTTGGTAAATCACAGCGCATCATTGTGAAAGCAGCCTTGGGCCCCATTCATTTGGTCAGTCTGATCCAATTGGACCTTCCATTCACCTCTAAGGAGTGGCAGATGTAAACCGACTTGTGTCTTACCTCCAATCTGGTCCGCTAAAAAAAGAGTATAGAGGGCTGTGTCCATGTCCGCTCTGCATGCAAAGCAGACATGAACTTGCCATCCGTCCGTTCCGTTTATTGTGGCCCACGAACGGTTACCAAGTCGCTTAAGTGGCCCTCGCTCTTCAAAAGGTTGGGCACCCCTGGCTTAGAATATTCAGCCAGCAGGAAAAATAATATGAGGGAGACCTGAGCATAGTGTACAGTCTATTGAGAATCCTGTGCAAACAGTCGCATGGGTGGGTGTTTGGCCAAGCAAACCTCAGCTGCAGTGTAAAGTGTGACATTTAGCAGTAGTATTATTACCACTGCTAAATGTGTCAATTTCTTCCAGGTTATTAGGGAGTCGGCACCCTAAAAAACTGCTACTCATCCCCACCCTGTGCACTTAGCTGTCAGCCAGGGATTTGAGCATGCAGCCTGGATGGCCAAGAAAGGGGTGGATCAGCATGTGCCCCTTTCCTGAACCATGAAAATCCACATGCCCTAAACATGAGAACACTTGTCCTCATGTTGATGAGGAACCCTGGCCCAGTGGTTGTGGGAGTCTGCGGACAGGGGTCTTATCAGAATATGATAAGGAGACCTCCAGACACCGCCCCCCACATAAATTAGGGGTACATACAGTATATAGTACTCTTAGGCCTCTTACACACGGTCAGTTTGGTCCGCTGAGAATGAACTGAAGTTCATTTTCATCGGACCAAACCGACCGTGTGTATAGGCTAGCGGTCTGGTTTCCTTCTGTCCAAAATTTCTAAACATGCTTCAAAACCGAACCGACGGACCGCTGGGCGATCGGACCAAACCGATGGTTAGTACAGAAAAGCACTGGTTCAAAACCCGCGCATGCTCAGAATCAAGTCGACGCATGCTTGGAAGCATTGAACTTCGTTTTATTCAGCACGTCGTGTGTTTTACGTCACCACGTTCTGACCCGCTCTGATTTTGGACTGATGGTGTGTACACATATCAGGCCGTCAGGCCACTTCAGAGGTGAACCGCTGAAAACGAACCGACGGACCAGTCTCATCGGTTTGGTCCGACTGTGTGTACAAGGCCTTACGCATTCACAAAAAAAGAACAAAATAAAGTCCTTTAAAAAAATGCCTTACAATGTAAATTCACAGTTAATCACATCGTCCTGTCCAAACCTGTTGCTTTTTTGGTCATTTTTTGGGGAGAGATTTCTCTAATTAAATGTATAATGAAGTCACATCTTTAAGAGGACTAGCATGGATATAAAGCTGTGATTTTCCATAGAACTCGTAGTCTAAACTTAGTGTTCGCATCACTATTTTCATTATTTTTACTGTGCCTTTAAATAAAATGGACAATGAAAGTCTCATACCTAACTAAAACGTAGAAGGTCTCAAGGGACCAGGTCAATGGTCAAGCCATAACATGCACAAGCATTTTCTGTGGGAATAATCAGCCATTATCCACCACATAAATATCACTGACAAATATTAGCTTCCTTCCTGACATTTACACTCCTGATAATTTCATAATTTCATGCATTGAAAATGCAGAAAGTTTTATGTTTTGTTCACTAAACATTCTACAAGTGTATGCGAAGAATTTTAAAAGGGAACTGTATACAGTATGTTGTAAACCAATGTGTGTTTTTGCTACTCTTACTTAAAGGAATTCAGTTTATAATAACAATTTTAGAGCTGTATTCTGAAATTCCGTGCACATTTTATAAAGTGATTGTTGATGAATTTGTGTTTGATCACCCAATCACCATGTCAGAAACTGATTTAGGATCTTGAACAAGAGAATAACATATTTCCAGTCTTATATAAATATACCACAAACCCAGGTCACAGGGTATGATCTTCATTTGACTTAGGAGGTTGTGGAATTACTGTGGTATCCAAGGGAGCAGAAACAGGAACAGTATCCTTTATGAAATTCAATATTTGCTATAGAACCATAATACTATATAATTGTTCCATGTGACTTAAAAATGATCACATTACATGAAAAAATTGGCTCATTAATTTTACTTGCTGTTTAATTCATTTAACAGTAAATAATATTTGTCTGGAACAGTAATGCACTGTGCAGACCAAATCTCAGAGGAATCCTCACTATGTATCTGACACATGTTAATAAGAAGTTTCTCAGTATTCACCTGGTGTTTATCTACAACCAGGATATTACAGTCCCAAATCAGTTTTGTCAAAACAAATTTAAGCTCTTAACACATCTTCTAGGATTCTGTGGACCTGCATGTCTGTTCAGTATTAGGCCTGTCCAGGAAATTTACCAGATGTTCTTAGCGTTACTTGTTCCCATATCCAACAAACTCTCCAACAAAAACTTGTCTGCTCCAACCATTCATAGGAACTACCCCATTTACTTCATTAAAATGCCAACTTTTCAGCTATGCATCAAAACTCTTTTTAGTTCAGGCTCTTCTTCCTGAAAATCTGGAAATTGTATTATAATATAAAAATAATTGATATATTTAAAACGTTGAAAGACGACCAAATAATTTCACACTTCTTTCAAATACTGCACTGAGGTCACCTCTACTTCTACATTTGTATTGCTTAGGAGGGTACAAGACAATAGGCAACTGCAAGAACAGACAGTCTCCCTCCAAACACAGAAGAGAAGTTTACAAATACCTGATTCCCATAGATCCAGTCCATGAACTCCTCTCAGTATCATGAACTTAGGACACCATGCCTAGAGGATTCTGTCTAGTGACATAGGGCCAGATTCTCGTAGATCAGCGTATCTACGAGCGGGGCGTAGCGTATGCCATTAACACTACGCCGCCACAACTTACTGGAGCAAGTGCCGTATTCTCCATGCACTTGCTCCGTAATTTGCGGCGCCGTAGTCTAAATGGCCCGGCGTATCCCCGCGTAAATCAAAGGGGGCGGCTTGTATTTAAATTAAGCGCGCCCCGTGCCGAACGAACTGCGCATGCGCCGGCCTTAAACATAGGCCACTGCGCATGCTCCGTAGTACGCCGCAAATACATTGGTTGCAACGTGAACGTAATTAACGCACAGCCCTATTCACGACGAGTTACGTAAACGACGGAAAAAACCAACGCTGTCCCGACGGCCATACTTAACATGGCATACGGCGGACCGACGTAAGGTTACCCCTCATATAGCATGGGTAACCTTACGCTTACGGAAACAACGTAAACTACGGCGAAGCGGCGCAAAAACGTTTGGGAATCGGTGTATTCGGCTCATTTGCATATGCAACGCTGAAATCGACGTAAAAGCCACCTAGCGGCCAGCGTAGTATTGCATTTAGGATCCGACGGAGTAAGTGACTTACACCAGTCGGATCCTAGCCTAATTCTGGCGTATCTTGTTTTGAGAATACAAAACAATGATACGCCGGCAGGATTTTTGAATTACGCCGGTGTATCTGTAGCTACACCGGCGTAATTCTTTTGAGAATCTGGCCCTTGATATATATGTGCACAGAAACTAACCACTAGTGTTGTTAATAAAGACTCTCCTGATTTGATTCTTCTGCCGTGGGTCCTTAAAGATTAATTTCAGGTATGGACATTTTATACATAATGGGCCAGATTCACATAGAATTGCGGCCGTCTAACGTAACCCGTTTACAGTGTTAGTGCCCGATCCACAAAGCACTTACCTGTAAACTTGTGGCGGTGTATCGTAAACACGTCCGGCGCAAGCCCGCCCAATTCAAATGGGGCGGGTACCATTTAAATTAGGCGCGCTCCCGCGCCAGACGTACTGCGCATGCTCCGTTCGCAATTTTCCCGACGTGCTTTGCACGAAATTACGGCGGCGCGACGTGTTTATGAATCGGGACGTGCGTAACGTACTTACGCCGGGAAAAACAAAATATTCAAAAGCGACGCGGGAACGACGGGCATACTTTAACATGGTGGAGTAATTGTACACCGTGTTAAAGTACCCCTAATTTTGCGACGGGAAACTAAGACTTGCGCCGACGTAACGACGGAAAAAACCTTTGTGGATCGCCGTAACTGCTAATTTGCATACCCGACGCTGGAATACGACGCGAACTCCACCCAGCGGCGGCCGAGGTACTGCATCCTAAGATCCGACGGTGTAAGTCAATTACACCTGTCGGATCTAAGGGCTATCTATGCGTAACTGATTCTATGAATCAGTCGCATAGATACTCTGAGAGATACGACGGCGTTTCAGAGAAACACCGTTGTATCTCTTCTGTGAATCTGGCCCTGAGGTACCATGCACCACTCTTACTTTCAATATTAAACAAAAAAGATAAAGTGATATTCTCATCCTGGCTAGACATTTTGTATATCATCTTAACCATTTTCCTACCGGCCTATAATTGATTGACGTCCATAAGGTGGCTCCTTTATCCTGACTGGGCATCATAGGATGTCCAGCAGGATAAGCTGCTCATGCGCACTCCAGGGGGCATGCATCATGGTGATTGGTGGTACTGTGTGTCACTCCGACACACCGCATCTCTGATCGTGGTAAAGAGCCCCTTAAAGTGGAGGTTCACCAGAAAACTAAATTTTTAGATTGAGGCTCATTTTGTGAAGGGGAATCGGGTATTTTTTTAAAAATCAAAGCAGTACTTACCGTTTTAGAGATAGATCTTCTCCACCGCTTCCGGGTATGGGCTGCGGGATTGACAGGCTTCCGGCGGTCGCATACAGCGTGTCACGATTTTCCGAAAGTAGCTGAACGTCGGTGCGCAGACGCCGTATAGAGCCGCACCGACGTTCGGCTTCTTTCGGCTACTCGTGACGCGATGTATGTGACCGTCGGAGACCTGTCGGAAGCCTGTCAATCAAATAGGAACGCCCAGTCCCGAAGACCATACCCGGAAGCGGCGGAGAAGATCTATCTCTAAAACGGTAAGTACTGCTTCGATTTAAAAAAAAAAACACCCGATTCCCCTTCACAAAATTAGCCTCAATCTAATGTTAAAAATTGATTTCCGGGTGAACTCCCGCTTCAAGCATGTGATCAGCTGTGACCAATCACAGCTGATCACAGCGGCTTATAAATCCCTGTCCTCAACCCTGGACGAGCTCCCCCCCCCCCCCCTCACTACACACAGATGAGCCCTTGACCCCTACAACCCTGGAAAACAGATGACACCAGAAATCTCAAAAAAGTAGCCATGCTCTTAGATAGGAGCTAATTAACCTTCCAGCATGCCTTTGGAGTGTGGGATGAAACCCACGCAGGCACTGGGAGAACATAAAAATTCCATGCAGGTAGCGTCCTGGTTGGGATTCATACTGATGACCCTAGTGCTGCTAGGCAGAAGTGCCAACCACTTTGCCACTGTGCTGAGTAAAGTTTTTGTTTTTCTTTACAATTCAGTGGAACAACTTCAAACGTCTTAAGGCTGTTCCATCAAATAGGATAAATGCAACAAAATAATGCAGTCAAAACCCCCCAAAAATATACTTATAATTCTATAAGTACTTAAAACTGCACTTTTAATGGCTCCCATCAACACTGACTGATTTTCTCATATTAGAGTATGAGCTTTAAACTGCAAGTTGAATCATGGTAAAACTTCTTTTGTCTGCTCAAAAGAATTAGCTATTTGAAGTGGAAATATGATAGAACATTTACTTAATTACCTCCTATGTGTGTAATTAAATAAATTTGAGGTCTTGTTGGATTGTAAAGTTATCCCCTTCTAATTAACGTTTTAGACAGTCAAGAAAACAATAAGGCAAAAATTATATTGAATGACATTTTGTTAAAAAAAGACTGAAAAGAATCAGTGAATCATTCTTTAGCATTGTCACTCTTAAAAAAAAAAAAAAAAATCTGTCTTAGCAAGAAAAAAATATTAGATTTCATGGTTACTCATTTCTCAGATTAATTCTGTAAAAAAGAACGATTTTTTTTTTTTTTTTTTATAACTGGCAAACATTGTGTGAATATTCACCTCAATTATCCAATCATGGGAAAAAACGAATTATTGTTTGCTTTGAATATTTAATCATGTGCAGATGATTTGCACATAATTGGATAACTGAAGTGAACACTCAATTTTTTCAGTGACAGATCTCAACTTCTTTAGTAAGAGCATACAAAAGTTACAGATAATATATAAGTCTTACCTGCTTTTGTGGTGACTTTTAGAAGGTAACCATCTAAGTCTATATGAAATTGAGGTGTTTCATAGGGCAATGATATTCTTGTTCCATTCCATTTAACTGTAAGGTGCTGTTGAAGACTAACAATGCTTCCTTCTATTACTAGGTCCACGGTTTTTGTCCATGAAAAAGAGTGTGTGCGGCGAGCATCATTTTTTACTATAACTTCAAAAGGCGAGGTAGAAGATGAACAATCTTTGGTTAAAATATATTGACAAGTTCCTTGAAAATTGAATGTCCGTCCGTCGAAAGTATTGTAATGGGGGTCTCCAAATACAGTACAAACACCAGGCTCTGTATTTAGAAATAAATAATAATTAATGTGCATAGTGTTTTGTTATCACATAATATAATTATAGCATTTTCAAAAGACAAGATCTTTCTGGAAGTGATATCACTGCAGGCAGGAAACTGGGACACTGAGTGCAGGTATTATCCAGACAGATCGGCGGCATTGAGGAACTTAGGTGTGCTGAATATCCTGCTGGTGGCAGTAACTGTAAAAATGTCTTCCCACCACAACCACCACCTCACCTTTTCCCCAAACTGCCTCAAATACCCACCAATACCACCTCACCTACCCACCATACCACCCCACCTACCCCCATATCACCTCACTTCCCCCATACCGCCTCACCTACCCCCCCATCCACTCATCTATCCTCCCATACCCCTCACCTACCCCTCATACTACCCTACCTCACCTGCCCCCATACCACTTTACCTACCCCCCTCATACCACCTCATCTTTTGAACTTGTTGTTCTCCACCAAAATAGCATAACGAACAATCCAAATAGATTTGGATCCATTCCTTTTTATTCTGGTGAGCATAGCGTGTATATTCTAATGAGGTTCTTTTTGTATTGGGGTTGAAAATTAGACCATTCTTTTAATTTTAATGTGCGTAGCACAACAAAGTCAGTTGGGAATCGGAAAAATTATTCAACTTTATAACATAAGGAATGAGTACATATTACATACATATTCATTAATTTTATTTGACTGAAAGCAGTGTGGTAGTCTTTGACATTATTATAAAAAAAGCAACACGTATGAAATGAAAACATATTGCAATAAATACAGTAAGGTATTAAAGTGAAATGAGATGATTCCTACTTATTGTGTTTGGGTTGGATGGAGGTAGATAGATCAGAATCTCTGAATCATAACATTTGTGGGTTGGACTAGCAAAGTTGACTCAGAGTGTCTAGGTAATCTCCCAAAACAACAGAAAAGAATAACAGAACTTCTGAAAATACTAATCGTTTCGGAAAAGCGAATATATACTCTCCCAAAATAATGAAAACGTTACAAAAATGAATCATTCTAACATAACGCTTATGACGAAACAGAATTATTTACTTGGCAAACGAAACCGAAAACAGAACAAAACATATTTTTCCATGGAACACATCTCTATTGACAAGGAGTGTTATGCCCTGTACACAAGATCAGACTTTTGCCCGTCCAAACTCACATCGGAATTCCGACGGAATTCCCTTGGAGTAAAAGAGAACATGTTCTCTATCTAAACTCTGATGGAATTCCTCAGAATATCCAATGGAAAAACTCTGATGGGGCATGTACACGGTCGGAATTTCCGAAGGAAAAAGTAATTCTGACTTTTTCCATCGTAAATTTTGATTGTGTGTACGGGGCTTAAAAGTACAGATCTAGCTAAAAAAACAAATGAATGTGAACTCTGGAGGTTTGTTACACTAGTATTTAGACATAAGACATATTCATGCTGACATAGGCACTGTATTTTTTAAGGTTCTTAATACTTTTCTGTATATATCATGCCATGAATTTGAGAAATACAAGCTATTTCTGTTCACATAGATATCTCTCCTTGGAATAAAGGATTTGAAACCCAACATAACCCAAATGCCGCATACACACCATCACTTTATGTGGTGAAAAAAAACCGAGGTTTTTAAAAACGTCACTTTAAATGACCGTGTGTGGGTGAAAACATTGTTTTATGTCTTCTGAAAAATGACAAAAAAAAATTGAAGCATGTTTCAATTTTATGTGTTGTTTTTCAAAACGTTGTTTTTTACTTCACAGAAATTGACCGTGTGTAGCAAAAAACGTTGTTTAAAACAAAGTTTTTACACCCGCGCATGCCCAGAAGCTACTTATGAAGCAAGCTTCAATGGAAAAACGTGGTGAACGTAACCTCGCTTTGCTAGAACATTGTGAGAAAAACGATGGTGTGTATGCAACTTCGTCTTTGAAAATTGAAGTTTCAAAAACGTTGTTTTTTACTTCAAAGAAAATGTCGTTTTCTTTCATCACATAAAGTGATGGTGTGTATGCGGCATGAGGGCTTGTTTACACTTTCTTCAAAACATGGCTTCGGACACGCTTTTTTAAAGCTCCCTCAACACTAGTCAAATCCTGTGTCACTAAATAAATATGTTAGATTACAGTGCTGTTTACACCTTGTGTTTGCTTTGCTTCACTTCAAAAATGATACCCAATGTCACTTTAGGGGTGCTTCAAAGCATCTTCAAGCCTCCATAGAAGTCTATGATTGCATGCGTGTTATACTCAATGTGGAACTTAAGGGGTTAATCCTCTGAATTGTGTAAAAATACTGTTTTTAACCTGTATGCACAGATCCTCCCCTTCCTGAACTGCCTATCTGGGGAAAGCCAGATAACAAAGGCAGAGTAGCCGACCTGCATATGCTCAGTTGTGATGGAGAGAATAATTACTTGTTGATCAGAGCTAACCAGGTCACATGATATTGGCCTCACACATGTATGCGTGTATACAGGCTGCAGTGGACATCTCCACCTTCCTGATCTCTTAGCACTGGAGAAACTGTGCAGTTTATCACTGATTAAGGTATACAGATCAGCCAAAAATGTATATAGTGGCAGTATTTTAATGAAGAAGATTTAAAAAGAAGATTTATAAGCTGTGGGCACTGTGGAGGGGCAGATGAACTATTTTTATATGACTAGGTTTAGTAACACTTTAAGGCTTTTTACCTTAATGCATTCTATGCATTAAGGTGAAAAACCTTCATGGCTGTCGTCCCAGAAGGAAGCCTCTTCTGTAGATGATGCATATGAAAGCCTGAAAATAGTTTGCTGAAGACAAGCAGACTAAGGACATGAATTACTGGAACCATGTCCTGTGGTCTGCTGAGACATAGATAAACTTATTTGGTACAGATAGTGTCAAGCACGTGTGGTGGCAACCAGATGAGGAGTACAAAGACAAGTGTATCTTGCCTACAGGCAAGCATGGTAGTGGAAGTGTCATGGTCTGGGGCTGCATGAGTACTTCTGGCAGTGGGAAGCTACAGTTCATTGAGGGAACCATGAATGCCAACATATACTGTGACATACTGAAATAGAGCATGATCCCCTCCCTTTGAAGACTGGGTCACAGGGCAGTTTTCCAACATAGTAACAACCCCAAACACACTTCCAAGATGACCATTGCCTTGCTAAACAAGCTGAGGGTAAAGGTGATGGACTGGCCAATAATGTCTTCAGACCTAAACCCTATTGAGCATCTGTGCGGCATCCTCAAACGGAAGATGGAGAATCCCAAGGTCTCTGGTCATCCACCAGCGTGATGTCGTCATGGAAGAGTTGAAGAGGACTCCAGTGGCAACCTGAAAAGCTCTGGTGAACTCCATGCCCAAGAGGGTTAAAGCAGTGCTGCAAAATATTGGTGGCCACACAAAATATTGACATTTTGGGCCCAATTTGGAAATTTTCACTTTTGTTGCCAGCGGTTTAGACATTAATGGCTGTGTGTTATTTTGAGAGGACAGCAAATTTACACTGTTATACAAGCTGTACACTCGCTAATTTACATTGTAGCAAAGCTTGATTTCTTCTGTGTTGTCACATGAAAATATATGATAACATATTTACAAAAATGTGAGGGGTGTACACACTTTTATGAGATACTGTATATCTGAAATTTGATCACTCCTGATTTACTGATGACCTATTTCAATTCTTGAGGCCCAAAAATAGCAGGACAGTAAAAATGTCACCCAAATGACCAATTTTTGGTAAGTAGACAGTCCAAGGTATTTAGTAAGAGGTATGGCAAGTTTTTTAAACATTTTTTTTTTTCACATACTGTCACCCATGCAGTACATCATCATCATATAAATGGTGTGACGGCAATCAGGGAAACTGACTGGTGTTTTATTTATTTTTTAAGATTCTTATTTACAATTTTTTTTTAACATACTGCGGCCAGGGCAATACAGTGTTACCATAGTAACACTGTACTACTCATTGGAAGTGATTTTTTTTTTTTTTTAGCCATTATGATTGCTTATACCAGCGGATTTCACTGTTATATGTAACCATTTTTACTCATTCAGTGTTTACTATTGTGGTTAGCTGTGATCCAACCACAGCTAATCACATGCTATAAATAGGTTGTGATTGGCCCTGTCTGTACCATGTCATCAATGTGACCAATCACAAATATCAACACAATTTTACACAATAAAAGGCATGAATCAAAGCCATTCATTGTGTGCAATTAATTATCATATAACTTCCACCCGATAAGACAAATGTCCCGCCTGTCCATCATTTTCCGGGCGGAAACTGGTTAAGAATGGTTAAGAATAAGTAAACACAAACGCATTATTGTCCATATTTTGGCCACAAGGGCAATATAATCTTAGCACTTAACATGGCTCTAACCCTCAACCTAACTTAAAGGGGTTGTAAAATTAAACTTTTTTTTTTTTAATAACAAATATGTCTATACTTACCTACTCGGGAACCCCCTCTTTTAGGGTCCACCGTTGGTGCTCCTGGCCCATCCTCTCAGGCCAGTGCCCCAATGGAAAGCCACTTCCCACGAGGGCACTCCTGTGCGTGCTTGCACCAGAGTCCCTCTGCTGTGTCCATTGACACAGAGAGCAGGACTCGGCCCCGCCCCCTGCTTCCTCGTCACTGGCTTTGATTGACAGCACTGGGAGCCAATGGCTCCCGGTGCCCCAACAAAGCCAGCGAGACCCGGAAGTGAGGGGAGAAAAGATTGACAGATGTGCATGGTGCTGGATCAAATGAGGTCAGTAATGGGGGGCGATGATGACACCTAAACATGTTTTACTTTAATGCAAGGAATGCATTGAAGTTTTTTTTTCCTTTAAATAACAAACATGTTATACTTACCTCCTCTGTGTAGTTGTTTATTTCTTTCACAGAGCAGCCTGCATCCTCCTCTTCTTGGTTCCCTCTTTGCTGCTTCTATTCCCTCTCTCATTTGAGTGCTCCTCAGCCAGCAGCCTGCTACAGGGGTAACCCAAGCTGAGTCAGAGCTCCGTGTATTCATTCAGACATGGAGCCCCGACCTGTCCCCACCCCCTTTATCCCCTGATTGGCTGACTGACTTTAATTGAAAGCCGCAGAAGCCAATAGCACCGCTGCTTTGTTTTAGACTATCAGGAGGAGTGTACATGATGGCTGAGGGGATCCTGGACATCGCTGGAGAGAGAAGGAGCTCAGGTAGGTAATTGGGGGTTGCTGGGGAGGCTGCTACATACAGAAGGTTTTTTATCTTAATGCACAGAATTCATTAGGATAAAAAAGCTTCTGCCTTTACAACTCCTTTAACCACTTCCCTACCGCGCATCAAGATATGACGGCGGCAGGAAATCTTTACATAGAACGTCTTTTTCTTCTTGAGCCTCTAGGGAATGCACGCCGCATCACTCGGCCGCGATGTCCGCCGGGCATGCGCGATTGCCTGTGAACACAGCAGGATCGTGGATCTGTGTGTGTAAACACACAGATCCACGTCCTGTCAGAGGAGAGGAGACCGATGTGTGTTCCAAATACAGTCACATTTACACAGTAATCAATGCATTTTTATAGCTGTGATCGCTGTATAAATTTGAATGGTCCAAACATAGTGTCAAAAGTGTCCGAAGTGTCTGCTGCAATATCGCAGTCATGATAAAAATCGCAGATCGCCGCCATTACTAGTAAAAAAAAAAATAACAATAAAAAAATGCCATAAATGTATCCCCTATTTTGTAAACGCAATAACTTTTGCGCAAACTAATCGATATACGCTTATTGCGATTTTTTTTCATTGGGGTAAGAGGGAAAAACTGCTGCAAGTATGAATTGCAGACACCTAGAGGTACATTATAAAACTTACACCAGCCTTGCAAATCTTCCTCTTAAAGGAAATCCCAGGTCTTTGTTATAGGCAAAGTTCCAACAGTGCCAGAGCTAACCACAGAAATGTGTCTTCAGGCATTAGTATTGGACCATTACTATAATGGGTAACCTCACTAGCCATAACTCCAAAGACATGCTGGAAGGCTAATTGTATCCTGACTAAATTGTCCCTAATATGTGTATGTATGAATGTGAGTTAGGGACCTTAGTGTGTAAGCTCCTTGAGGGTATGGACTGATGTGAATGTACAACATGTAAAGCGCTGCATAAATTGACGCCGCTATATAAGTACCTGAAATAAATAAATAACAAGTGTACAGAAAGTAGGAAGAGGAAGTCAAGCTTTGGTGATAACATGGTGTACAGTGACTTTGCCTGACAGAATGGCTTGGTGTTTGCCTCCAACAACCTCATGCAAATATGTAACAACAACTACATCGACCAATTCTATCCCAAGATGTAAGTTACTGGTGCAATGTAAAATTCTAAAAAGTCACAATGAATAAAAAAAGTAAAAATTAACTTACTCACTTTCAGTGCAAATAGGACAGCAGCCTTTTCTATTTAGCATTTTTCCCTGTAACACACAGAAACAATACACACGAGTCAGGAAGAATCTATTTGGAGGGCAATTCTTTTCAAAAGATGAAGCCCCATGAAAAAAAAAAAAAACATTGGTATTTGCTTCATAATTAATGTGTTAATGACAAATACAAACAGTTAATTTGTTTAGCCTCACAATAAAGCAACAAACAAGTGTTGCAGCCAAACCAGCTGATTTCCTTGTCAAAGTATTTTATTGATTGAATAAGCAAGTAAATTATAATACAAAACCAGCTAATTTCAAGACCTATGCTTGCAATCTTGAAAAAATAACATTCTAGTCTATTCATATTTTTGACATTCAAGCCCTGATGAAGTGGTGCTCTTGGACCCCAAAATGCGTTTGATACTTTTTGGAGTGTCCCCCTGACTTTTATTAAAGCTTCCTGTTCTAAAAATACAGCAGGAAATTAGAGTGAGAGAAAATCTGCTGTTAGACAATTGCCACCAGAAAAGTTGTCCTCAGTGGAAGACTTTCGCTTAATTTCTGCTCCGGTGGGAACGGCATCATTTTAGATTACCAATCACTTAGTAGGCACCAGGAGAATCAGAGAGGCTTTACCCCTTAGCAGGGACATAGACAGCAATTACAATTTAACATGGGTATTAAAACCTTTCTACCCTATCCAAAACAAAAAACTATTTTGGCTTTCAATAAAGTTAGTACATTTATTGTACACAAAAATGTCTAATGCCCTGTACACACGATCGGCAATTGTCCAACCAAATTAACATCGGAATTCCAACGGAATTCCATCGGAGGAAAAGAGAACATGTTCTCTATGTAAACGCCGATGGAATTCATCGGAATTTCTGATGGAATTACTCCGATGAGGCATACACACGGTCGGAATTTCCGATGGAATTACTCAGATGGGGCATACACACGGTCGGAATTTCCGATGGAAAAAGTCTGTCTGACTTTTTCCATCAGAAAAAACGGTCGTGTGTATGGGGCATGACAGAATGTGGAAAATGTTGTCCCAATATACAGACAATCACCCTGCTTGTGTGGAGTGACAACAGCTAAGAAACTTTCTATTACGTTGTACCTTCATTGTCAGTGAATGTGGCCTCCATACCAGGATTGTATTGCTCCCCTCACATTTAATTATGTATTATGACTGCCCAGTGAGTTGACCCAATGTATCTTCTGGTGCCAGATTTAGGAAGGAGCATATAATCAATCAAAAGAAGGAGGTAGCCATTATTCTATCAAATATGTTGCAAATGTTAGTCAATAGGGAAGAATCCCTAAGGAGCGCAATAAGTGATATAATCCAAAAAAAAATCTTAGAAAAGTCTTTAGAGTCTTTCTAATCAGACCAAGTTTCAGACTTTTCAGTTTTATGAGCCTTTCAGTTTTATGTCTGAAAATATTTCAGGCAAGACTAATTAGGCTTTTGTTTGGTTGTGCAACAGAAACAGCTGTTGTTTTTTTTTGTGCCTCATTTGGCACCAAATTTAAAAAGGCAACTTTTGATTTGTAATAATGTACAGATGTGTATTTTACATCACAACTTTTTGGTTTGGCTGCATTCATAGCCATCCTGAGGACTTAGCTATAAAAACCTGATGGATCAACTTAATAGTCATTTAGAACCTGCTGTTAAAACCCTGTGTTTATTTAATTTTTTTTCTTTCTTTTTTTTATCTAGGACAATGTATTTTAGTCGATGACTAATACTGTAAGTGATAGCATTTCATGTTTTTCTGTGAATGTTTCCAATAAGCCCAACTTTTTTATGAGTGTGAGTTCTAGTATAGATCTAAAGTGGCTGGGGAAAAAAAAGAAACCATTGAAATCTGCTATTAATATGCAGAATAAAAAAAATACTTTGTGTGTCTTCATTGAGCTCAGTGGAATCTAGTTAAATCAGTTACCTTTCTGTTTTTACTATATTTTATTATTTTGACCTTAGTATAGAACAGACATTTTTTTTTTTTAAGTTGAAAAGCTGCAATTATCGACTTTACAACTAGCAAAGTATGAAACATGTGTTACTGAGAAGTAGTCAAAATCCTCTTGTGCTGAAGATACTAAATTAAAAGTTTGCATTGCTGTATGAGCACAAAGGGGCCCCTTTACTCCTGCATTGGAACCTGAACATAGGGCAATCTGCAGCCAATGCTCCACATATACACAGCCACCTTTTTTTGATGGTTCTGTATGCTGTATACAGTACACATAGGCTGCTCTGTTGCTGAACTAAAAATAAGAGCTAAATGTGCAAGTTGTTTTTTCAATGTTGCAATTTATTTCCTTTGGTAATAGAGCAGCTGCTGTTTACAAAATATACTGTATGTAACTACCTTAAGTGCCGGTTCACACTACAGCGACTTAGGATCGCCTCAAGTCGCCCCAAGTCTCGCAACGTGAGAAGTTCCATTGAAGTGAATGAGGGCTGCCTTAATGTACACTACTGAAGTCGCTCCGACTTCAGAAAAGGTTCCTATACTACTTCAGGGCAATTTGTAGGCAACTTGTAGGCAACTTGTACCCATTGATTTCAAAATAGTTTTCTCAGGCAAACCCCTCCCTCCCACAGAGCTGATTATTGTTTGATTGGCCACTGGCAAAGTCGCCTGTCCTGGAGGCAACTTGAAGCCGCGTTGTAAGTTGCTCCAAGTCGCGCTGAAGTCATCGCGCAAAGTCGCTCTGGAAGTCATGTTGCCCCTGTGTGAACTGGCACTTAATAGTACATGCAGGTACATTGAAGTTTTACTGCATGATTAGGAACCCATAAGTAAGCAAATAAGTGTGTGATATCTCCTATATACACGTTACCTTAATGGTAAAGTAGAACCAAAGCTGTATTGGCTGTACATCTCCTATGGATCACAGGAGTGTTTTTTATGCACCCGTTTTCTGCCGACAGTAGGCCTGCTGTCGGCTGACGTCACGGTGCCAGTTCTTATGGTCGGGATACACCCAGATGCCTGGACCAGTGGCTGGCTCAGCCTCTCAGCAAGCTGCTGAGAGGCTGAGCCAGCTGCTACCTCCCCATCCACAGCCTGACACTCCAGTGAGCCCTGGAGGGGCACAGCAGAGAGCTAGTGACTGACCGTCACCAACTCTCTGCAGGCTAAAGACCAAGAGCTATGCAATGTTTGATATCTCAGTTCTCGGTCTTAGAGGCAGCAGAGGGGACAGATGCAACATTGAACAGATGCTGCATCCACCTAGGTGTGTATACATTTTTTGGGGGTTAGTGAATCCAATACTTCCCTTTTAATGAAGTTTGTCTTTCTAGATTGATGTAAAGTAAGAAAACATGTATTCTGGAAACATAACTAATATCCTATTTTTTCAGGTATCACCTGTATTTACTCTAGTGGAATGTGTTTAGGCCAGTTGTGGTCAACTTACTATGGATAGGAGTCCTCAACTGTGGCTACTGACATCACCAAGAGATTGCACTTAAAGCCCAACTCCAGGAAACTTGAAAATCATTCATTGCAGTGGGACTGGACCACAAATACAAGTGTTAGTTGCTCATTTAGTCTAGGGGAGAGGAGAAACATATTTACTTACCTGATCCCATACAGGACATTGGCTCAATAGAGCATAGGGGAGAAGACGCTGCAAGGACAGGTCTAGCAGTGCAGACAATTGGAGGATGAGGTAAGTAAATGTTCTCTAACCAAATCCTTGAGATCTGAGGATCCATGCAAATTAGCAGCAGAAAAAATGCCAGAACCTCTGGCAGAAAAAAATGCTAATGGTAGCTCATATTACACAAGAGTTTAGGGGAGATTTGGGGCATTTCTTTTACAAGTAATTTTTTTTCCAAAACATTTCCCTCTGCTCATTTTCAATGTACACTTAAAAACACAAATGTTCCTAAACTCAGCATTTAGGAGCATTTAGTAGTGTTTACAAGCATTGAGCTTTTTTTTCTGCCTGAAAGCTCCTCTCAAAAACAAAATCCACAAGGTTTTTTTTTCTGCCTCTAAATGCGCTAAACGTCCTAATGTGCATGAACACATATGATAACATTGAGCTGATTCTACAGGCAGGAGAAAAAAAAATGCAAACCTCCTGTACAGGCAGTGTTTTCAAGCCCAGTGCACATGGACCCTAAAAGAGCAATAAACAGTTGCAGTGTGGGTGCAGCCCCACTGCATGGGATAATTATCAAGCTTCTCTGAATTTGAGTTCAATATACGGTATATGCAAAAGGCTGTTAGAGATTGGGAACATCATTCAACAAATGGTCATAAATTATGAATGCATTACAGAATTATAGACGGGGCACATGTTGCAGGAGCCAGTCCGAGCATTGGGATGTTACCTGGGAATGCTAGAGGTTATTAGCTTTAGAAAAAAACATTGCTAACTGCGGGAGTTCAAGGGCTACACAACACGTACTAAAAGGCCACAGATTGCGCAGCATGGGTTTAGCCTATAGCTGTATCTCAGATGTTGTATCACCAAGAACCTATCTTCTTAAAGCGGAGTTCCAAGTACAATCCACAATAATTTTTTTTTTTTTAACATTCATAAGCGTTTTACATTTAAATACGGTTAAATTTGTCCCCCGATGTCCAGTTTAATCTGTTATAAAAAGTTTGATGATTGTGTTTGGGTCATTTTCATTTTGCTTGTGGGCATGTGAAGCCCACAAGCATCCAGTTTCTGGGACATGGTGCTGCTGCTGGACCAGCATGCAACGCTCGTTCTCCCCCCATTCTCGCGCATCCCCAGTAATGTGCCGTAGCGGCACTGTAAAGTATACAGGTTGCCATAACAATGGGCGGCATCATCGGAAGTGCCCGTCCCATTGTTATGGCAACCTAGACCTCGGCGCTGCCCAACTGACTCCTGGGAAATGATGACACACATCTCCCAGGAGCAGTAGCGATCAGAGGCGCAGAGGGAAGTGACGTCAGGAACCGAGGTGATAAAGGAGGCAGATTCCGAGAGACTGCATAGCAACAGCCATTTACATGTGAGTAAAAAAAAAAAAATCCAAATGTTTTTTTTTTCATTTATTTCATGCACATTAATGGCATATTTTTTTTAAGGTGGAACTCCACTTTAAGACCCAAACAGGCTTAAAGTGTTTGTAAAGTCTAATAAAAAAATATAACAAACATAATGGGCCAGATTCTCGTAGATCGTCGTATCCGATTTACGTTACGCCTCCACAACTTAGACGGGCAAGTGCTGTATTTTCAAAGCACTTGCTCCGTAAGTTGCGGTGGCGTAGCGTAAATAGGCCGGCGTAAGCCTGCCTAATTCAAATTTGGAACAGGGGGGTGTGTGTTATGTAAAATAACCATGACCCAATGTGATTGACGTTTTTCACGAATGGCACATGCGCCGTCCGTGGACATATCCCAGTGTGCATTGCTCCAAATACGCCGCAAAGACGTATTGGTTTTGACGTGAACGTAAATTACGTCCAGCCCCATTCACGGACGATTTAGGCAAACGACGTAAAATATTCAAAATTCGACGCGGGAACAATGTCTATACTTAACATTGGTACGCCACATGTACGCCACCATATAGCAGGGGCAACTTTACGACGGGAAAAGCCTAACGTAAACAGCGTATCTGTACTGCGTCGGCCGGGCGTACGTTTGTGAATTCGCGTATCTAGCTGATTTACATATTTCTAGGCGTAAATCAGCGTACACGCCCCTAGCGGCCAGCGTAAATATGCAGTTACGATCCGACGGCGTAAGAGACTTACGCCGGTCGGATCTAATATAAATCTATGCGTAACTGGTTCTAAGAATCAGGCGCATAGATACGACTGCCCAGACTCAGAGATACGACGGCGTATCTGGAGATACGCCGTCGTGAATCTGGGCCATTATAGTTACCTCCTCTATGCAGTTTGTCTTGCTGTTCCTGGCCCCCTAACTCCTAGCCAGCAACTTCCTATGGGGGCAATGGAGCCGTCTGTTATATGGGTACTGACCAAACACCTTGGGATGGAGCATCCCATCATCCCCCCACCATCGACTAATAGTACTTCTAATCAGTGTCCACCTGAGTTATAGGAGGAGTCCTTTTAGTTCTCCCATAAAGAGGAGTATATTTATCCCATAGTTGATAAGTGAGATCTTTCATTATATGAGTAGTGTAGGGCCCATTGAAAAATTGTAATGCATAGAATGTATAAAGATAAAAAACCTTCTGCCTTTACAACCCCTTCAAACTAGAAGGTGGAAAGAACCGTGTAATCTAGTGATTTTAATAGGGATTTTGAGTCACATAAGAAGTACGCATATTCTTCTATCTCTCAGCACATGTGGGTATTTGGAGTGCACACATCCTGTTTTTGTAATCTCCATTTTATTACCAACCTTTATCTGGCTTGAATTAATGAAAACTGGCTTTGAATTTGGCTGCCTTTTTAAAAACGTTTTAAATGTGTTACTATAATGTATAGCTAACCAACGTGCTTCTGACAATGTTAGAAGAATTGGCTTTTACTGACACCCGTTACTGAAGTCCGATGGGGCATACACACGGTCGGACTTTCCGATGGAAAAAGTCAGTTAGACTTTTTCCATCAGAAATTCCGATTGTGTGTACGGGGCTTTAAAGATAAACAATTTACCACTGGCAGAGGTGCTTACAATGCTCTGCTTTTTTTAAATTAATGTAAAACCAAAATAAAAAAAAATGGTTGCTGTAACTGCTTGTGTAACTGAAGTATGAGCTAGAGTTCGGCTTCAATTTTAAAATCAGCCCAGATTAACAATGTTGCTATCTGCCGTGCCCCTGTGATCTTTCATACAGAGTGGAGGCATGCTAATGCAGGAGGTGTGTTATTGGTCAGATCGTCAGGTGAACACAGATGGAAAAACCTTAAAAAAAAAAGAAAAC
The DNA here is from genome assembly GCF_905171775.1 of Rana temporaria. Classification (NCBI taxonomy): domain Eukaryota; kingdom Metazoa; phylum Chordata; class Amphibia; order Anura; family Ranidae; genus Rana; species Rana temporaria. Next base: position 141,335,849 of record NC_053493.1, on the reverse strand, counting down.
AAATGCAGCCAACATATCTAAAGATTTGCAATTTGCAATATATTACACTTTTTTATTATGATCTTAATTCCACTTTTACTATCCATGAAAGTTAAAGACTCAATTGTCATAAAGGATTATTAGAAATAACTGTAAATGGTTACACAGAAAGGTTACTGAAGTTTGCCTCAATTAGTAATTTAAGTGCACGGACTTGTGAAATGACACAAGAATACAGGAACACAGGAATACTTACTTGGGGGCAGCTGTGGACTGGAATGCATTGTTTCTTGCGACACTCCGTCTTGCCTTTCACACAAGAACAGATGGTGCAGTTGACAGAGGACCACATCTCTCCATCCTGCAGAAAAGCCAAAAAACAAAAACGCAGCCATCAGCTGTGGCTTTCAACAGCAAATGATCCCGGTCATGTATCAAACTACAGGAGAAAAATAATCATTTCATCCCCAGTGGGCTTGTATCAGTGTATAAAATAAATTATGGGTTATGAAAAAAACATCTTTAAAAGTTTTGCCTGAAGAAAAACAATAGTGATGTGTTCTTAAACACGTCTAGCACAGAACAATGTATACCAGACCCAAGTCTGGTTTATAGCAAGCTGAATGGGCAAAGTAAAAGGTTTGCTTTAATCCCTCTTCCCCAGCAGTATACATCTTTCCTTCGTTCCCCCCACTGCTCAATGCAGCTTCATTGTATGGAGGACTACGTGACAGCACAGGGCTAATCAGCACTGTCATAAGGGAGGTCCATAGTCCTATGAGCTAGTCCAGTGACTTTTAGCTCACACAGGGAATTGCTTTTACTCATAGGCTGAACAGATCAAAGGGAAGGAAAATAAAGTAAGTTAACACATCTGTGAAGGTCTGCATTAAAGCTGACCTGTTGCTTTGCTCTTCATAGACAAAGCACACATTCACTTTAAGAAAAATATTGGCAATCACTTTGTATCTACCATTTTCTGTGAAAATTAAACAAAGGGACTTGAATCCCAGGTACACAAAGTCTACTCTTATCTGTAATTTCCATAAATACTTATGCCAGGTATATACCAGAGCGGCACTTGAGTTTTCAGTCCTCTGTACCAGCTGAACGGAGAGGGGGGGGGTGTATGGCAGGTGTCAAACACCTAAGTAAATGGAATAGCAAGCACTATTCAATTTAGCTCAATATACCATTTAGGTTTAGTCTTCTTCTGGACAATAGATGCATGTACTAAATGCCCCTTTTTGATAGACTTGTATGTGTTTTGTATACTTCTAAGCTTTTCTAACCCAATTTTGACTTTGAACAGGCCTACAGTGACACCATGCAGCATTACCAACATGGCATGGTATTGACATTAGGCTTGCACCAAGCTTTCATAAGGAAAATAAAAATTCACATGCATGTGTTACATGCTCAAGAGTGAGATAGGATATGGAACTGTAATTTAGGCTGGGTTCACACTATTTTTGACTGAATTTCAACCTGAAATGGACCAAAAGACGAGCAGGGCTGCTGTGCAAATTCGCAGCAGAGATATGTGAATTGGCTCCATAGAGAGCAGGTCAAAATCTCCTGCTATTGCAAATTCGATGTGGGGAATCCGCATCCAATTTGCAATAGTGTGAACCCAGCCTCACATAGAGAGCCTGCACATAGAGAAAAGATGAGAGCTGATATTTCTGATTTGTTTTTAAACATATAGGCTTTAGAACCATCATGCTAATTTTAGTGTCAATATCTAGTATGTCCCTAAACTAGAACAAGCATACAAGATGGAGGTTCGGACTTTACTAGCCACGTGCCTTTTTTCGGGTCATTCTCTTATTATGTATTAGCAGCCCCAGCTCCCATATTTCTAATCTCACATACAAACACGGTTTTATTAAATTAAGATATTTTCTAATGATCACAGTTTAATATAATAGAGTGTTACAGTTAGGTAAATGCAAGCCATTATTTACACTGGACCTAAACTCAGCTAATAAAGATTTATTATCTATAGGAAATATCTAGAAACTCTCCATGCATTAAGCAGTCTAGCTGTATGCCTTCAGTGTAAGATCATCTTAGGTGCCGTTGCACCTGACTGCTAGTCTCGCATGATTTGGAATGATTGTTTGTGATGTTATTGCTGTGCAATATTCTCCTTGCTGGAGGAAACGCGGAACCTAAATACCTGTAGTGCAAGGATCTCCCTACTTCTGCTTTATTCATTCTGGTGATCTGTGTTTACTGAAATTCTCCTTTTATGGTTTTGAAATTCACAAAATTTATGACCTTGCCATTTCCAATGCAAGTAGTTTCAGAATGAATATTTGTGCAAGGTCCTTTATCACATGTGCCCCTCCCCGTCAGGATAATATTTTCTATGTAACTTGTATGCCTTGGCTTTTCAGCAGCCAGGCAAAAACATTTTTAAGGTGAGCTCAGAATTCTCAGTGTCCATATTTCTCTCATGACATATTTTATTTAAGGAATTATTTAATTGTTTAACTGTGTTTACCCTGAATATTTTGTTTCCTGACTTGCAGATCTTTACTTCTTCAGCAGGCACATAGGAGACACACTCATCACAGCATTGCTCTTGTCCATTTTTGCATGTTCCAGCCGGAGAACACTTCCTTTTACACACTACAGTTGAGTCCTAGAGAAACCACAATTTAACAAAAAACTTAATAATTAAGGACACATAATTTGAAGAATTGTTTCTTTTAGGTAGTTGCCTTCTAGAATATTACACAGATTAACATCCTTTCAGGAATTATAATTCAATTTAATTAATAGGCACCCCACTCTAAAAACAAAGTGTCAGAGTTTTTGGGCACATTGGAGTTGATTTTCTAAGAGCAAAAAGGCTCTTGTAGTTTCATGAATGAAGCTATGCTGACTTCTATCATCCAATCATTTGGAAGGAATAACATCATTTTTTTTCCATGCACATAATTGGCTATTCTTGCAAAGTTCATTTTCAACACATCCAATTAGCTAAGAAAAAAAGTGAACAGCCTATAAGTATGTAAAAAGTGCAAATTGCACATATTTGGACATATTTTAAAAAAATGGTATCTTAATTTTATCACAGGTTGAGTTGGACAATTTTCAGGTTTAGTGTTATACAATTTTAGCTCAGTTGCATGTACCACTCTACTCCTTGAATCCCTGTCATGATATTGAATGCATCCTTTCCATGTCCCTTTAAATTTAGTTTTTTATGGTTTACGCAATAATGGGCCTCATACTTAAAAAATAGAGGGAAGTAACACTAAAAGAGTGAGAAACAACCTTGGTTTTAATATTTTCCTGTGTGTAACACATCACATTGCCTCTTCTTTTGTTTTTTGTGAAGTATTCCCATTCTATATCCCATGAGGATGTCAAACACATGTTCTTATATGAAAACGTGTATGATTTTAGGTCAGTTTTCATTATGTTGTTTTATTCTAAAAACTGTATATGTACTGCTTTTTTATATATTTTTTTACTATATGTACTGTAAACAATCTTTGTTTTACAATTGAACATTTATTACATGAAAAATAATTCCCAGAGCATTGTGGGTTTGCTAATGAGACAGCACAGAATAAGAAACCTGCAATAATGCATCACTTTGAAAGAAACTTTATATTGATCCCTCCAATAAGAAATGTGTATACTGATTAGTAATGCACTTGTGTATATAAACTTCAGTCTGAGCTATTGAGTTCTGCAAAAAACAGATATTTTTATCAGAGAAGCAGAGTTTGCAAAAGTCTGCAAAGAAATTTAAGCAAAATGGACTAGCCTGCTGCATAATTCCTGTCGAACCAAGCGTTTTCGGACACTTTTCATTCTGTGTGTATCCATCCTAAGACTTTGGGGGCTTGTTGGTAGGAGGAATGCTTATTTTGAGGATTACTATACTTAAAGTACTAAAAGTTATTCTGTAAAGTTCCCAAATGTCAACCTGAGCCCCTACTCTGCTCCATAAGATGGACTACAGATCACATCATTTCAAAACGTTACTTTTAATTAACTAACCTAAGCTAAAAGCATCCTTCTCATGAGTCAATCAATTCACAGCTATGGTTTTGCAGTGGTGTAAGAGGTCATGTTGCAGAGTTTAAATCTAAAACAGATGGAAAAACAATAGACCTCATTGTATAGTATTAGTGCTAAAGTCTATAGGCCAATGAGTAAAATGTGATTTGTGGTGCACCATGGCTGGGGTAGCAGATATAGAAGGGTGGTGCATGTTTTATTATTGTATGAGATAGACTTACTCCCGTGGAAGTTGTATGTGAGAGTGGTTTGTAAAAAAGCAGCCAAGGGCATGCTATGTTTTATAACGAAAATTCTGAGAGTGTCTCAGAGCAGAGAGGGAGGAAGGATAGGGTATGAGACAGTCCTGTAATAATGCATTCACTGTGTGTGTAATTGTATTTAGTAAAAATAGGCAGAGCAGTTAAGGATAAAGTTAAGTTAAGCTTGTTAAAATCTGGAAAAGAACATAGAGCTCCACCCAATGGCTGGAAATTGTAAATAGGAAATATTTAACGTTGACCCAACTAAAAAAAAATATATAGACATATAGTATTTTCCATTGTTTATTTTTAGTCATGAAATAATAAAGAAAACATAGAATAGAATCCTGAGAACATAAAAAAACTTTTCCTTAAAATGTCCCCTTTTGAAAAAACAGACACGTTTTCCACAGCCGTAATGTTTTTAAGATGACAATGTGCCAGTATTCATTCCCTAAAAAGCTAGCTTTCTGACTGACATAGTGCCATTTAATTTGGTCCACATTCGACCAAATCATAAAATATAAGTACACAATAAAATCACAGTTATAATCATGAATTAAACACTGTAATCAGATGTTACTCACAGGTTCAGTGTGTTACTAGCCTTTTGTATATCTGGATAAGTGACAGATGTGAGAAAGGGATCCACAGGGAAAGCTCATATATGGTTGCAGGTGCTTTACTTACCCTGCAGGTGCACGTTGTACAGCTGTCATACATAAAACTGGAATGGTTGTCGTAGACATCACTTCGAAACAGGCAGCTGCCAGAAGGCAGGTCAAACACTTTTCTTTGGCCTAAAATAAGTTTTAAAAATCGTTTTAAAAATACAGTGCAAGCAAAAAATATTCTCTAATAAAATCCAGTCCAAAACATTAGCAATGTGGTTTAAAAAGCCACATAAAAGGCAAGCAATTTAGTCATTATTATTTCTGCTATAAGACCTTTTTTTTTTTTTCAGCACAGCCACATTAATATCAGCACCGTGCTATACTTTAAAGGAAACCTATAAGCACTAAAAATATTCTATTACTTGCTTTAAAAGGTGCAGATCACACGGCTGCCATCCTGACTTGCATTACAGCCATGGAATGATCAAAAGGAGAGTTTAGCAATGACATCCTTCAGATTTTATGTAAAGTAAACAGCAAATGCAGCTTTATATGCTGCTGTTCTAGTAGCTGCATTGCTTTTCTTCAGTCTAATGTGTTGGGTCATTGATAGTGAATATCTGACAACTAGGAAGATTTCACTCTTTCACTATGCAAGCTCATTGTTCCCTGGAAATGTTTCATACGATGCTGTAGTTTACTCTATGTTTAGGAATTTTAAAAAGACTTTGCCACACAAAAATCCTAAAAATACATATGTACCGTGGTCCTCCCGCTGCTCCCACTGACCTCCACATCACAACAGGACACAGTAGTGATGTGAAGTTCAGCAGGAGGACTTTGGGGAAAAATCGAAGCAGTGTTCAGCAGCAGAGGTGAAAGGAAAGGTAAATATTTTCTTTTATTTATAGGCTAATTTGTAAATTTCTTCACTTATGTTTTTAAGTCTCTTTAAAGCAAACCCCTTGACTTTTGTCTTTATACGCTGTCTAAAGTGCTGTTCAGTAGGCATCTTCCTGTTGCCCACTTTCATAACTTCTTTCCAAAGTGCCCCCAGAAGCTTAGTTGTCAAGATGCTCTATAAATAATTTTGCAACCAGAGCCTACGTGCCAACTGTCCCAAACTATGGGCTAGGGAGGCCACCTATCCCTATTTTTTGGTCAGTTGGAAGGGCAGGCCTTACAGTGATCGTGTAGGTTATGGTTACGGTTTTCATTATAGAGCACCCTAAGATTTAGGGCTCCCATGGTGTTGTCCAAGAAAACAAATTACATTTCCAAAACGGTAATGCTTCAAGGAATAACTTTATCTATTAGGATCTACATAATGTTTTTATGTTCATTCTTTTTTATTAAAGGAAGTAATATGCAATACGGATATAAAGGCAGCATACAAAGCATCACACCATGGTAAAGTACATCCAGATAAGTCTGAGACTTATTACAGGGGAGACATACAAGAAATAAAATACAAATATCACAACATTCGCAGTATGTGAAATGTTCTTTATCATAAATCTGAGGATATAGCATAGAGACCAAAGGCAACCATCCCACCAAGATCTGCCACCATAAAATAGCTTGATAAAGGACCCTAGCCCTGAAGGATTATATGTGATCCCAAATTAATTATGCAATGTGTACAGAAACGGAGGAAAGAATAAGAAGAGACAAAAAGGGAAAAAAACAGACAGAAGAGCTTAGAGCAGTAACAGGTTAATGTGTATCAGAGTCGTCCACCCAGCCCTGAGAAAGCACTCTCAAAGCGGAGTTCCACACAGAAGTGGAACCTCCACTTTAAGCATTCATCACTCCCTTACATGCCACATTTGGCATGTAATTTTTTTTGGGGGGGGAGTGGGGACTTCGGTAGGAGTGGGACCTCCTCTCCCACTTCCTCCTTCCGCCCAGGGACTGCCTAGGTGACTCCTTCTCTCGCCTTAGGCGGCCCCTACCTTTAGGCGATCTCCTGGGACACGTGACAGGTCCCAGGAGATCACCTGTCCACTCATAGAGCAAAAATCCTATTACGAAATCCTTGGATCCTTGTGGTGAGTAAGCCAGGTATATTTCTGCTAAATGAGTGGGGACTAGATACATTTTGTGATAACTTTCAGATTTTCTTCAAAGGATCTACATAAAGTTTGTTTTGAGCTACTTGCTTTACTTTTTTAGAACTGTCCAGTCTATACAGGTTTGGGCACTGTTCACATGCCACAGCTTCGTATCTTACACCCACCTTTAGCCTCAAATTGTGACATGGTTAGACGCAATTGAGTTGATTTACTAAAACGTTGAACTGAAGAGTGTAAAATCTGATGCAGCGCTGCAGTGGAATCAATCAGCTTCCATTTTTTGTGGAAAAAACTAAAGTTAGATTGGCTGCCATGCACAGCTGCACCATATTTTGCACTCTCCAGTTTTAGCAAATAAACCCCAATTTCTGTTATTCTGCATTGTACTGATTCCTAGGCAACATGATAAAGAAACTGTTTTTTTTTCTTTGTATGTAATGGGATTGCTTGTAATGGGTAGAGGCTACCAGTGGGTGTCAGTTGGTCATGGTTTTTAACTTGCAAAACTGCAAGTTATCCTGTATACAAGAACTAAAAAAAAAATGAAGCATTATGTGCATAACTGAATTCCACAGTTTACCTGAAGTGCTAGATCAAGAGAAGACCACCAACAAAATCAACCAAAACAAATAAACCAAACAATTAAAAAACAACGCCACAAAGAAATCAAAAATAGTGTTAAACAAGAAAGTAAAAGCTTGTACACAGCTTTGATATAAATCCGGAGCCCCTGTTTCCAAACAAACCAAATCTTAACTGCAACTATTAAACCATATCCATAAATCACAAGAATCATTACAGATGTGCATGAGAGAATGCCATAATTCAATGCCATTTAGACTGTGAAGTTCAAAGAACTGTTTTCTGTTGAATGAAAAAATAAATAACATCAAACGCACTGTGCAACGGATTTAAAGGTGTTGATTTACTAAAACAGTAGATAATATTTATTAGGCAAAATTAATATTCTCTAATACTCAATCATGTAGAATTAAAGAAAGGGATTTAGCCCTTCACATATTTGGATTTCTGAAAAACAAACCCCAAAGTTTTGTTTTTTTAGTCACTCACCAGCTAAGAAAACAGGTCTCATTGCAATACTCGCCTCCTCTCCAGTGCTATCTTCCTTAGATTCAGGGGTATTTATTTACTAAAGCCAAATACATTATTAAAAGTGTATGTAAACCCAACAATTCATACTTGTGATATGTTCCTGCTGTACCATGTACAGTATGTATGAAAAAGTATCCTGTTCTCTTTGTATTACTTCCTTTGTGTGAAATCCCTGGTGTCCCTGCCAGTCCCTCTTCTTTTCTATTAAATACTGACCACACAAGACGTATGAGCAAAGCGTAGTCAACTCTCTAGCTTTGCTGGGAACTCAGCCTGCTTTCCTCAAATGATCAGATTTGTCCTGACACACTCCCCCAGCACAGCCTTTCACTGGAAAGATCAGTGTGCCGCAGCTTCTCCTCCCCCAGCTCTTATGCAGCTGAAAACAGAAGCAATGGGATCACTTTTAAAAAAGGGGGGAAAATTAATGTATATATATTTATACTTTTCATTTGCAGGTTGTGAGCTTCCCCCCTGGAGGTGCATTTTCGTGACATTCTACACTCAAAAAACTGCACTGATGTTTTTCAGATAGTGAAATTCTCTGTTTCATTGGGTACTGCCCAGCACTGGAGAAAAGACAAACAAGAAAAAAAAAGTAAAGCACTGGGGGTTGGCACTGTACTTTTCGCTGCACTCCACAGTAAAACTTATGCCGCGTACACACAACCATTTTTCGGGTTATAAAAAATTACATTTTTAATGGTCTAAAAAAAACAAAGTTTTTTTTAACCCGATCGTTAAAACGGCCTTGCCTACACACGATCGTGAAAAAAAATGCTCTAGCAAAGCGCGGTGACGTACAACACGTACGACGGCACTATAAAGGGGAAGTTCCATTCGGATGGCGCCACCCTTTGGGCTGCTAAAAGACTATTCACGCTTTTCAGTCTGTTAGAAAAAATTAGAGCATGTTCAAAAATTTTATTGGCCATTTTTTACATCATGAAAAATAATGACATAAAAAAAAACTTTATTTTTTACAACCCCTGTTTTTTTTTTTTTTTTTCACTTACAGCTTTCACAGTTTTTTAAAGACCTACCAAACCATACATTATATGAATGAATAAGAAAGCATATGACGGACCAGTAGAGTAAAAAGAAGATGCTACAGATTTTTTAGGTCCCATGATGTTTGTGCAAATGTTTATTAAAATTATATTTTCCCTAAAAATACACTATCATAACTATTAGTAGACAAAAACACAACAAAAATATACAAAAAAGCTAAAACGGTATTGTTAATAAATATATATATATATATATATATATATATATATATATATATATATATATATATATATTACGAAATAGTGTTCCTATACCCAAAATACAGTGTTATCAAATCCCAGTAATAACAAAAAATGTATTCTAACAATTTAGAGGTTATCTTTTTTACTTACAGCTTTCAGAGTTTTTGGGGAATCAATGCTGCTGGAGGTGGGGGGATGGTGTTCCAGGTCAGATTGCCATGGGGGGGGGGTACAGAGATAGTTGGATCCCCTTGGGCTCCCCTGCAGTAGTAGCTGAAGGCCGGAGGAGGTGGAGGGAAGCTGGCAGCAGTGCTGCAGGGAAGGGGTAATGGAGGATCGTGGGGGGTTACAGGGTGGTTTCAAAAATGCTGGCTTTGAGTTCTATACTGTATCAGTATGGTTTATGGAAAACAATATTGATCTATCATGTACTACAATCAATAATATTCTGAAACAGACTGCTAATATAATAATACGGTGAGCCTGCATTTAAGTGTATGTAAAACCTGCAAATAAATATATATTGCAGCTTTTAATTGTGGTAGCTGCTTTAGGCTTTTATTCTTTTAGTTCCACCATGTGAACCTGTTCTAGGGTGACAACGCTCCAGCCTTGTCACCCTGGGATGCTCTCCTGATATGGACTACAGACATCTCCCCCTCTTCCCTTCTTCATGAGATAAGGGTGATATGATCTGAAGCCCACATGGAGAACTGGGACAATTTCTAAATAATAATGCTGCGTACACACAACCGTTTTTCATGAAAATGCTATTTTTTTAACTGGTTGTGAAAAACTGTCTTGATGAGAAAAATGGCTATTAAAAATTTAGAACCTGCTATATTTTTTCTCATTCGAAGTTTTTCTCATCGTGAAAAATGGTCGTGTGTACGCTTTAACAACGGGGGAAAAAAACGTGCATGCTTAGAAGCAAGTTATGAGACACCCAAAGGGTGGCGCCATTCGAATGGAACATCCCCCTTATAGTGACGTCGTACGTATTGTACGTCACCGCGCTTTTCTCAAGCATTTTTTATTAAGATTGTGTGTATGCAAGGCAGGCTTGAGAGGAATCACGTCGAGACATGAAAAACGGTCGTGTGTATGCGGCATAACAGTGTAGCACAGGCAGGGAGACCCGAACATGATCAGCTCAGTAGATTTCTGTCATGATTAATAATTCATACAGTATATGTATTTACACTTTTTCTAATGGATATGAAAAAAAAATTCAACCATATATTTAAATGTCAAAATGGAGAAAACAAGGGAAGTTTGTCATTAGGATTCCATTTACTTTAAAGAACATAACAAACTGCACTGTAAAATATGTGTGATTGGAATAAAGTAACATTAAAATAAACATTTGTTAAACTCATATGAGTCAGTTTATATTTGACCATTAACGGTCCACTAAGTTTAGGGATACTATTCATTTGACAGATACAGTATACATGATTCATTATTTCAAAACAGTGTTTCAAAATTAAAACAAAGAAACACTGGTCCATAAAATGTTGGTGCCCCTTATTTTTTATCTTTAAAAGAATTCTAAAACTTTACAGAATGCAAATACGAGTCCATTTCACTATACAGTATTTGTATTTCTCAACAGCTTGTAAATTACAAGACAAACACAAGGATAGGAAAGAAATGTTCATAAAACACACACAGAGTATTTACAAGGATCAGATCTCATATAGATTATTTATTCTTATCAGTAAGTCTGTTTGACATTGACTTGTAGGCAGTAATCTTCAGTGATGTTAGTATCAATGTTTGTTATTCAGGTCTGTGATACAGTTTATTAATGGCATGTCATATTACTACAATATAAGTTAATTAGTAGCACTATATCAGGCCAATGTGATTATGTGATATTTATTTTTCGGAATCGTTGTGTGAAGCTTTTATGTAAATAAACTTTCTAAAAGACAAGTTGTAAATTGACCATGAATAAGCAACGATGCCATATATGGTCCTTAAAGAGTGACACAGTCCATAAAGTTTTCTTACAAAGTACCCCTATAAAATGATATACCTAGTGAAATATGTTGCACAGCAGGTATACTGTCATTCAGAGCTAAAATCAACATTTCTGTTCAATTCCCTTTGCTGTTTAAAGCTGAAATCTGGGGAGCAATTAATAGGGTAAGTAAAACGGCTTTTTTAATGGTAAGATAGGCAAAAACAAGGATTTAACTCTTGAGCCCACTGCAAGGTTCGTTTTTTTTTTATTTCCCTGGAGTTAAGCTTTAACAAAAATGTTTAAAAATAATATTATAATAATATATCTATGTAGTTAAAACATGTATACAGTATAAAGGTAGTGGTGGGATTTTTGTACAATATAACATTTCCCGTTAATGTATGATGATAACTCAGAGATGAAGAAACAACTTAAATTACATATAATACAAAATACACTGACCACGGGAATTAAATGCTGAGTGAAGGGAAGATAAATCAAAGTCTTGCAAATAATTAGATCCATATATGGCCAAAAAATGTTCTATTGCTATATAGACTGAAGGCAAACTCAGGAATTGTGCCTGACACCTTTAAATGTTCTTTATCTTCTTAGTGGTTGCAACAAATCTGACTGCCCCAGTAGCAATTTCACATTAACGCCGACCGTACGCAAATATGCAGCCTCACTGCACTGTGCTTTTTTCCATGGGGCTGCATATTTGCATATCTCCCTTTGTGCTTGGAGACCCACCGAAAGGGCCCTGGGCCCCGTTCTAACGATTGGGACCAGGAACATCCAATTCTGGATTACTTGATCGCTGTGAGAGGCTCTAATTGGCTATCACAGTGATCATGGAAAAAATCAAGAGATGGTGTTGCGTTCCAATAGCATAGAATAGTGTAAGTGGTAAAATGTATAAATAACCAAATAGTATAATTGATAAATGAAAAATATTGCATATTTTCACATTAATTTATCAATTATACTATTTATTTAAACATTTTACCACTTAAACCATTCTATGCTATTGGAACGCAACACCATCTCTTGATTTTTTCCATGTCTCACTGTGGGTAGTGGTTGGCCCATACGGTAGTTGCCGCACCTTTATCCTCTGCACACATAGTTTCCACTGTAGCGCAGGAATAACTACTTTACCCATCTCTTTATCACAGTGATCAGTCACTGTAAAGCCTGCCCCGTGTCTTCTGTCTCTGTAAATAGACAAGACAGATATGTTGTATCTATCTCTGTCCTTGCAGAGATAGAAAAAAAAGGGAGTGTTTAAAAAAAATAAAAAAATAATAATAATAATAATTAAAAAAAAGGTTTGATCTAGGTCAGCCCCAGGGTTAGTGTTTGGGCAGGATTTTTTTTTTTAAATTAGTATCGGTGTTAGTATCGGTGTGTTTTAGGTACAATAATAAAAAAAAAGCAAAATCCACACAATTTTTTCTGGGCTGCACTACGGGTGCAAACAAAAACTAAAATACACATAGGTGGTATTGGAGCAGGAGAATTTATTTTGAGTTGTTCTTTGGTAGTAGCAAGAAATATAAAGTAAAATTTAAAAAAAAAAGTTTTTTTTATTACTATTTTTGGCCAGTTTTCCCTAAATAATATTAATTAAAAAAATGAGATATCCGTAACTATTTACCACCAAATGAAAGCCCAAAACAAGGTATAATCCACCTGGATGCACAAAGTAGTTGTGATGATATGTACGGTTTTACCAACATATGTCAAAGTTGCAAAATTGGGCTTAGGCATTAAGATTTGTTTTACCCTTATTGTACACACTATCGTAATTTCCGATGAAAAAAGTCAGACAGAATTATTTCATCGGATATTCCAACCGTGTGTGGGCCCCATCGGACATTTTTTTTCTGAGTTTAGAAATAGAAAAAAAAAAAATTTTTCAATCGTCTGTGTGGAACTCCGACGGAGAAAAAAACATGCATGCTCAGAATCAAGTCGCGCATGCTTGAAAGCATTGAACTTAATTTTCTCGACTCGTCGTAGTGTTTTACATCACCTCGTTTTGGACAGTCGGAATTTGGTCTGACAGTGTGTATGCAAGACAACATTGAACAGAATTCCGACGGAAAATTCCATTCGATTTTAACCCATCGGAAATTCCGATCGTGTGTACAGGGCATAAGGCGCAAAGGGGTTAATGACATTGCTCAAGGTCTTTCATATTAGGCATTTCTGTTAGCTATCTTATTATAAAATATGCTTAAGACTGACACTTTCAGTTACAGCGATATCAGTTACCCAAAAAAACTCCTGTTTAACTTGACAATCTGAGTTAATTTTTAAGGGGTCGCAAAGTAAAGCATTACAGCAGTGATATGTGTAACACCCCCTCTGGCTGCTATGGTAGGCTTTAGGTGGGCAGTTGGGAGCTGTAAAAATATGGACCAATTGCCTGTTTTTACTGCTCTTTTGCTGCCCATGTGAAAGAGGTCTTAACCAATTGATTACAAGCCTATAAATCCCTATTATTACCAGGCCATTTTTTAATTTTCAGGAAGTTTTCTGATAATTATTTTGTTAAAAGACAATGCACAAATTAGATAGTGTTTTCTTTTTGTGGTATTAAAAACTATCATTAAAAGGAAAGAAAAAAAAGTGAAGAAAAAAAAATGTCCCTTATTTTCTGTCAAAATAAAATGCCATATAATATACAGGGTCACTATTATAGGTTTCTAGGAGATACACATTTTATATACTGTATTTATTGGCGTATAACACTAACTTTTTAACCCTGAAAATAAGGGTAAACTGCCTGCGTGTTATACGCAGGGGGCTGTGTAAAGCTTTTTTCCTGACACTTCCCTCTTAAAGTTAGGGTGCGTGTTATACGCCTGTGTGTTATATGCCGATAAATACGGTACATGTTCGTAATAGTATATATGTTATTATGTGTATGAGATCTAAATGTTTTCTTATTTTTCCGTTTGTTTTTTTACAAATGATGTCTAGGTTTTTCTTGTGGTGTATCATTTTTGGAACTTTTCTTTTTTCTAAATATAATAAAAAAGAATTTAAACAAAAAAAAGACAGAATTGTATGAAAACCTCGGAAATAACCCTTTTTTGGAAAATAGGCACCCCAAGGAGATCTCATTATTTTACCCAAATTCTGTAGAAATAAAGAAACATGCTGGTACTGAAAGGAACAAACACAGAGCTTGAGAATGGTGCACTAGTTATTATAACATACAAGCCATACACAGAGAAAGAAAGGAAAAGTGAAGGGTTAACGTACTAGTCACATACAGTGGCAGGACGGAGATTAAGGGGTTACAGTTTAGATGTTCTGAATAAGGGAGATGAAAGACTTAATTTATAGGTTACATGGAGACAACATGGAGCTAGTATGTGTAGCGGAGGGGGAGGGGCATGAAAGGGTGAATAAAAATGACCCCTGTGTCAGCGAAACAGAAGAAACTAATCTGCATCTGCAGATCCATTCATTCTGTCCCTATTCATAAATACTTGATTTCTCTTCATCCCATGTTGTAAGTGGAAGGGGAGGGATCGCCACTGTAAACAGTACCATATGATCATTGTGATGACCAGTGACAGTGATCACACGGTACCCTGCCCCTTGGATTGGAATGGTAAAGCGTCTCTGTGTACTGAGCTATCTAATGGCAGCTCAGAACAAAGCATTTTCTGGGTGGATCGACTGCCCATTGAATATTTAGGTATTGCCGCTTATATAAAACACTGGGTAAATAATAGGCCACCAATCTACCATTGATGGACGTACAAAGGTGGAAAAGATTCATCCAAAGTACTGACACCATCGCACTAAGGAAATGCTGAGACCAAGATCTGCCTCTGTACTTAAAAAAATCCAAATGGCATCACTTAAAAGTACATTCTGACGCAAAGCAATGTGGGAGGAAGAGGGCTTGTCTGTTGAAAGATGTCAGCATGTGCGTGTGAGTAATGCCTAGATCTCTGTGAAACATTTCAGCTTTTTAATCACTTGGGTTTTGCTTTATTCAACGCCTTAGCCATTTGTCTTTTAATAAAGGTAGAAAAATGGTTAATGTCAAGCTACACTTAAAGCTAAGAAAGTACTGGAGGTCCAGTGGGGCAGTCGCAGTCTGAACAGCATAATGTAAAAGAGAACAATTGTGTCAATCCAACTGGCTGTATATAACAGAACCCTGAGGCAGCAAAACATGCCTAGATTCAGGCATAAAACAAAGCCATGTGCCTGTTTGGCCTGGTTCGATGGGCATCATGTGTAAACAAAACAAAAAAACAGGAAAATGCAGGCAACAAAATGCAGGTGTTCCTAAACCCAATTAATCAGTAAATATCTCTTCAGATGTACTTCCACTCTCCCCCTTATCTGTGTTTATACATGAGAGTTATCATATATTAAATAAATTTGTGGGGCCCAACATGAACCTTTAATTCCATGCAGGCATAAAAAAATATATAAAATATGTTCACTCACCTATACATTTTGGGCAACACTGTCCAGTAGGAACATGACTGAGATGCTGGGGGCATGACAGAATAGGGCAGACCTCCTTTATGCATTGTGTCCTGCCTCCCTAAAGGAAAATAGGTGAGGTTAGAAAAAATAAATATTGTACGCCTAACTGGTTGTCTAACCTAGTAACGAAACGTTAGCTGAAAAAAACTCTAACAACATGGCTACCCTCCCGTAAACATACAAAGAAATGATATTTCTCCATTTTACATGATAAGCTATAAAACCAAATCCAATCTGCTTTTAGTTATCTGTATCCAAACAACCTGGTGGCCTCTGCCAGTAACTATTATATATATTATTATTACATAAACATTACCCTGAAATTTCCACAGAAATTTTATTACTGGGGATTACAGTCTTGGAGTCACAGTCAACATATTGTCATATGTTAGGGTTTTTAATGTTGTAGCAACATATAAATCCTATGTTGATTAAGCAACGTGAGAATATATTACCGCAGTGTTTAAGGCAATTAAAGAAAATGAAGTCAAATATTTGGAAATTCAATTCATAGGTTCATATTGGCTTTAAAATATAGATGATTACTATGCAAAATAATTTCATCCCCTTTTTAATAACAGCTTTAATATTAATATGTGTTAGCACACTACATCACTTGTGTTGTACACAAATGTTTCTTTTGAGCATAATTCCAACTACAGGATGAATGAAAGCCTTTGGTATTACATGAAGGGTGTACTTAACTATAGGGGGCTTATGGCAAGCAGCGTGCAAGCCTCTGTAAACACTGAATGGGTGGTAACACATTGAGGGACATGTATCAAGCAAATTAGCAACAAGATCAGGCAAAAATCAGGCTGCCTATTAGTTAGGAAAGTTTATGCAAAAGGTTTTATGTTTAGTTGCAACTGCTGCACCTGCAATCCTGGGCAGAATATTAAGACAATTTTTCACAGATATAAAAGAGAATTAGCACTAGAGATTTTCATTTAAAATAGAAAAAAAAATCACTCAATACACATACACAGGTAAGGCCTTGTTCACACAGGGCATCCATAACCATACCCCTTCATGGAGCAGTGGCTGTGTCCATGAAGCAACTGTATCCCAACTGACAGCAATGGGACTGCCTGTACGGGGATGCATGGAACACCTGTGCGTCCTTGTGTGGGTAAACATGGCCTTCCATGGGGGTACAGTTATGTATGGCCCATGTGAATTTTAGCCTAAGAATTGGTCAGGGATAAGTTTTATTTTGTTGAAGTGCTACATCAAAGAAGCTCTTGGAGGAATTTATAAATGAATCTGCCCAACTATAACAATCCCTACACTGGCTTCCAATTGCCCAGCAAATTAAACTCAAAATACTAACAACATACAAAACCATTTACAACTCCCCCCCATGCTACATCACCAATCTTGTCTCCAAATATCACCCAAACTGTCCTCTCCACTCCTCTCAAGACCTCCTGCTTTCAAGGTCCTATATCTCCTCCTCTCATGCTTGTCTCACGGATTTTCCAGAGCCTCTCCAATCTTCTGAAACTCTCTACCTCAATATGTCCCTATCTCCTACTCTGGCTGATTTTAGGTGATCCCTGAAAACTCATATCTTCAGGAAAGCCTATCACATCTCCAAATAATCTTTTATCACTTCCATTAACTCATCCGCCACAGCTACAACCTTTTGTACCACTTGCCCCACCCTATTATATTGTAATCTCTTATAAGCAGGGCCCTCTTAACCCTCTTGTATTTTATTGTATTGTAACTGTCCTGTCTCTCTTTTATATTGTAAAACGCTGCATTAACTGTTGACACAATATACACTGCTCAAAAAAATGTAAGAAACACTTTGAAAACGTATCAGATCTCAACGGGCAAAAATCTCATGCTGGATATCTATACTGATATGGACTGGGTAATGTGTTAGGAATGAAAGTATGGCACATCATTTAATGGAAATTAAAAGTATACACCTACAGAGGGCTGCATTCAAAGACACCCCGAAAATCAAAGTGAAAAAATTATGCAGCAAGCTAGTCCATTTTGCTGAAATTTCATTGCAACAACTCAAAATGGTCCTCAGTAGTTTGTATGGCCCCAAGTGCTTGTATGCATGCCTGACAACATCAGGGCATGTTCCTAATGAGATGACAGATGGTGTCCTGGGGTATTTCCTCCCAGATCTGGACCAGAGCATCACTGAGCTCCTGAACAGACTGAGGTGCAACCTGGTGGCACCGGATGGACCAAAACATAATGTCCCAGAGGTGTTCTTTTGGATTTAGGTCAGGTGAGCGTGGGGGCCATTCAATGGTATCAATTTCTTCATCCTCCAGGAACTGGCTGCATGCTCTCGCCACATTAGGCCAGGCATTGTCATGCACCAGGAGGAACCCAGGACCCACTGCACCAGCGTAGGGTCTGACAATGGGTCCAAGGATTTCATCCCGATACCTAATGGCAGTCAGGGTGCCATTGTGTAGCCTGTAGAGGTCTGTGTGTTCCTCCATGGATATGCCTCCCCAGACCATTACTTTCCCCCACCACCAAACCGGTCATGCTGAACGATGTTACAGGCAGCATAAAGTTCTTTGCAGCTTCTCCAGACCCTTTCACGTCTGTCACATATTCTCAGGGTGAACCTGCTCTCATCTGTGAAAAGCATGGGGCACCAGTGGCGGACATGCCAATTCTGGTGTTCAATGGAAAATGCCAATCGAGCTCCACAGTGTCCGGCAGTGAGCACAGAGCACACTAGAGGACGTCAGGGCCTCAGGCCACCCCCATAAGGTCTGTTTCTGATTGTTTGGTCAGAGACATTCACACCAGTGGCCTGCTGGAGGTCGTTTTGTAGGGCTCTGGCAGTGCTAATCCTGTTCCTCCTTGCACAAAGGAGCAGATACTGGTCCTGCTGATGGGTTAAGGACCTTCTCCAGCTCTTCTAGAGTAACTGCCTGTCTCCTGGAATCTCCTCCATGCTCTTGAGACTGTGCTGGGAGACACGGCAAACCTTCTGGCAATGACACGTATTGATGTGCCATCCTGGAGGAGTTGGACTGCCTGTGCAAACTTTTTAGGGTCCAAGTATTGCCTAGTACTACCAGTAGTGACACTGACCCTAGCCAAATGCAAAACTAGTGAAAAACAGTAAGAAAAGATGAGTAGGGGAGAAAATGTCAGACACCTCCACCTGTAAAAACATTCCTGTTTTGGAGGTTGTCTCATTGTTGCCCATCTAGTGCACCTGTTGTTAATTTCAATTAACAGCAAAGCAGCTGAAACTGATTAACAACCCCCTCTGCTACTTAACTGACCAGAGCAATATCCCAGGAATTCTGATTCAAAAGTGTTACTTTCATTTTTTTGAGCAGTGTAAATCCTGTATAATAATAATAATAAAATTCTCAAATTTTTCTCACCACTTCTGTTTATCATTGCTGTGCTGTTTGTCGGAATAGATACATGTTTTGCTGCCTTATCAGGCAATAGTTTAGCTGGTCACATTTTGATAGGAATTTGGTTTAACGTTTTTATTTTAGGAACGTTTGTTCAATTTTCTAATTGTTAGTGGGGTCAAATTGATGTTCGTTTTTAACTGCAGTAATAAGAAAATTTGCAGTATGGAAAGTTTTTCTTGAACCAACAGATTTCTAACAGTACATGGTTTTTCTTTAGGAAAGGAAAGTTAATTCTCTACACTAATAGAATGTTGAAAACAAACATTTCTTGAGGTACTTTTGAACAACATTCTTCATGTCACTGAATGTACAGAGAATTTTTGTACAAATGTTTACACAAATATTTGTATGAATGTTCCTTCAAAAATATACTAGTGTATTGCGATCTTTAGTTAAAGTGACTTTCTAATTGTGTGCTGTTCAAAGCATCAAATCATTTGTGATTTTAGCGGTTCTATTGAGCGAGTAAATATCGCATATGTAGAACTAGACTAGACTTAATGCAGACACAGAACTTTGAAATGATGATGTAAAAATAGGATAGCTGATGTTATCTTCTGAACATGCAAGAATAGAGATTGTAGAGAAAGTGCTAAGTACACAATTAAAACGTAAACCCAATAGAACCCAACTGTAACAAAAAAAAAATACAACTTGCAGCTGTACTTTACAGTTTACAAAGGTTTAATAATTAACTGATAATTTTCTTGTATTATGAACCAGATACAAAATGCTTTTCTAAATTGTATAATTGAGAAACATCACATAAAAATATTGCTATTTAAAACTGGCTATCCTCTTGCAAAGAAAGTTGGACTGAAGTCTAATCACACATTACACTGTTGTAGTGTGTGGTATGACATCATAAAGAATTCTATACTGACTTGTATGTTAACAAAAGTCTAGAATGGATAATGAGAAACACATGACAAGTTCTAAATGTCACTAATTTAGAAGAGCTTGAACCTCAACCAATGCTAGCAGTACTTCCACAACTACCTAAATGTAATACATGAAGTTTCGGCAAAGCCCTCATAAAGCTGTCATGAAACAACACTGAACTTTCATTGAAATGGTGAAAAATGAGGTGCGAAACTTGAAGGCAAAGTTGAGAAAGACCAGATGTTGATGGATCTAAGAGTTAATAATCAGAACCTCCTAGTCATTATAACTTCTCTAAGAGCAGCAGCAAAGCACTTATCTTAATTAACACACTGACTGCTTTGTACAGCTACAGAAAGGACTTATGTGTTTCTTAGATGAAACATAAGTATTATTAATGGGATATGACAGCTATCTTCCCAAGATGGGATACATCTGGGAGGCTTAACTAAGGGCTGACCTGAAACAAATTAAGATGACACCTACAAAACTCTATTACAATAAACACTAGCGCTATTGGGACTAGCTTAGTCTAAATAAGGCGGACTCTTGTTTATGCATCAGAGAATGCTATGTCCTCTATAAACATGATAGGTTTAAAAGAGAAGGAAGGGCTAGGGAGAGTCTCCATTCAGTCTATGAACAAATAAACTTAGTCAAGGGCATGAGAAACAATGTTTGTCATGTATTCCATAGTTATTATGGATAGCTGTAATCTATTATAATAACTATGAAGTAATGACTTTTGGGTGAATAGTAGGTTCATTCAGTGTTTGTTAGTAAAAGAACAGAGCTAGCTTCTCACATGAATTTATGAGGGCCAAACACAAAATTGTTAGTAGTTGTTTTTATGTAGCACCATCAAATCAACATAGTACATGGGCCAGGGTGCATGTAAGTACAAAGGTTAACTTAGCTCACCCATTTACCAGTAAATCAATAAATCCACTACCCTAGCAATTTATAATGTGACTTTTTTACATATACCATTCCTAGAAATGACAACATACCAAGCTGTTTCTATTGTGTTTTCACATCCTACTGTGTGCAATGCATTTAAATGTGAAGCTTTTTTTTTCGTTGTAAATGTACTTATATTTGGCATATATACATAAATAAAAAAAATAAAAAAGAATCTATTGTGCTTGGGCTATAATCAAAAACCTAACGTGTAGCAGCTAGCACAAAATTGATGGAAAAAATAGAAGGTAATTGATAGAAATGGTGCAGCGCTTTGCTAAATAAAGTTTGCATGTAACAAACATAAGTTCAAAGTATTCAAAGTGATGATCCTGGAGTGAGTAATAGTAGATAGATGAAAGCTGCCACCAACACCAGATCACACTGTCTCTTACCCTAGGGTAAAGATGTATGCACAGTAGGTAAGCCGAATAGTAATCTCAGCGATCCTTAACAGAATTGCTTCCTCTACAGCAGAGTGTACTGATCCTGATAGACAGATAAGCATATCATTTCAGAAGTGAGCTCCACCAACGGCCACCAGAAAAGCCAAATAGAAGATCCCAACACAGCAATGGTACTCTTAAATATGAACAAAATAATGCTCATTGCGCAGACATCCGAAAATTGCAATTTAAATAAAGTAATAGAGTAAAATTCACATGCTTATAGTAAAAAACACGCATAAGGAAACAACTGGCATTTCCAACCAACAAAATGGCCGCTGCGTCCAAGCACGCATTCACGTCACACGTTCCAGCTCCTCCCTGCGCATTTTGTCATCAGATGACATCGGCCCCGGCATACATCTTTACCCCGGGGTTATTGTTTTTATGTAACCAGCATAAGTAATTGAATTTGACTTGATATCTGCCTTGTGCAATTTACTTTGCAGCAGAACTCAAGGGATTAGGGACCACTACAAGGAGCCAATCAAGTGTGCTGCAGTGTCAGGACCATGCTGGCAGAAGGAGAAAGCAGAGTGGCAGAGAGATGAGCTCACCTCTGTGATGATTTTTTTTTACTGTCCAGTCACAGGGTGCAGGTAGGAAGGGGACCGGTTAGTGAAAATGTGTAAAAGATATGTGTAAATCCTGGGATCGAACTGACAGAAATACAAATCATTTTGTAGGTAAAAGATTCTGACATATATTTAATATGTGTATTTAGATTTGTTATTGAGGCTAAGCTTTTAACGGTATTTATAGAATTCCGTGTTATAAATTGTCATTGCTCTCATAACTGAAAATGAGGCTTTAAGACACATGCAGGCAGGACAGTCTACCTGCTGAGTATTTCTGTGTTTCGTTCTGGCATTGGTGTAGAGCATTAACCCAGGCTCTTTTGTCAGTAATGTAAGTGAACCCCACTGCACGTCCCTTGCTGTGTATCACCTCTGATAGTCTAATTATAAATGTGATGGAGGACATTGCCAGGGCCCCTGTGAGGTGCGATCTAGATTTATAGGGCAGTGGAGAACAGAGAAACAAGATGGAGGTAAACTGAATGAACTCTCTGAATGAACTCACTGAGTTTTGTAATACTAAATATTAAATATTCTAGGGCAGTGGTCTCAAAGTACCGGCCCGCGGGCCATTTGCGGCCCGCGGACCAGTTATAAATGGCCCGCAGGCAGGGTGGAAGTGAGGGGAGCAAAAAAAAAAAAAAAAATTTTTTTTTTTTTTTTTTTTTGAGCTGGAGCCATCTGGTGGTGAGCCGTTGGTATTACAAGTTATTACCACCAGATGTGAGCTGGCGCCATCTGGTGGTGGCCGTTGGTATTACAAGTTAAGCATTACAAGTTAAACAGCAATTCTAATGTAATTTTTCACTATTTTCACTGCCATATTCTTCCCTCTAATTAGAACCCCCAAACATTATATATATTTTTTATCCTAACACCCTAGAGAATACAATAGCGATCATTGCAATACTTTCTGTTACGCCGTATTTGCGCAGCGGTCTTACAAGCGCACTTTTTTGGGAAAAAATTACACTTTTTTTAATTAAAAAATAAGACAACAGTAAAGTTATCCCCATTTTTTTTAATATTATGAAAGATAATGTTACGCCGAGTAAATTCATACCCAACATGTCACGCTTCAAAATTGTGTCCGCTTGTGGAATGCCGACAAACTTTTTTACCCTTTAAAATCTTCATAGGCGACGTTTAAAAAAATCTACAGGTTGCATGTTTTAAGTTACAGAGGAGCTAGAATTATTGCTCTCACTCTACCAATCGCGGCGATACCTCACATGTGTGGTTTGAACACCGTTTACATATGCGGGCGCTGCTCACGTATGTGTTCGCTTCTGCGCGCAAGCTCGTCGGGACGGGGTGCGTTTTCTGGCTCCTAACTTTTTCAGCTGGCTCCTAGATTCCAAGCAAATTTGTCAAACCCTGACTTACACCAGTGCTGGTGGTAATAATGCGCTTGCTGACACCAGTGCTGGTGGTAATAATGCACTCGCTGACACCAGTGCTGGGGGTTAATAATGTGTTCGCTGACACCAGTACTGTTGTTTTTGAAGTTTGAAAGTTTGCATGCGGCCCCCCATGGCATATGAAAACTTGTCTTGTGGCCCTCAGGTAATTTGAGTTTGAGACCCCTGTTCTAGGGATTTAAACTGAACTGTAGGATGATAGTCTACATGCTTCAAAGGTGTTGTAAAATCTTCCTAAAAAATCAAATAAGTTTTTGTAGGGGTAAAGTGTAACACACAGCCAGCATTCTTGACATACTTGGTATGCTGGATTGTGAATGTCACTTTGCCTTTTAATGGGATTATACTCCCTAGCCCCCCTAAATACTCTCCTAAACCCAATCTGGATCTAGCGCTGTGCCCATTTGCCGCGCCTCTTCTCCCCTCTCCCTGCTCTCACAGGCTTGGCTGAGAGCAGCAGGGCATATTACCCTAACAATACAAACTGTACACAGAAAAATAACAAGAAAATAATTACAACAACTGACATATACGTTAAACATTACGTTAATTAGACACCTTGATGTCTCAGTTGTCTCATTGCAGGTTAGACTTGCCACCTCCAAGCTCAGAAGGTACAATACACATTAACATAAGTATAAACACAGAACACCTTCAGACAATAGCAGGAAACCTACTTACAATAAACACATTATGGCAGGGGACCCCAGACAGGTGGTTAATAAATTAATAAATTAATAATGTCCTTTTGCATTGCATAACAGAACATCTCCCTAAATGTTTGTAGCTCCCTATAATGCTAGGTCCCATAGTTGGTAGGCAAGAGGCTAACATTCAGTCCACTCGAAAAGGCTCTCTCCCGTGTGAGTCTGTCACAGCCTGTACAAATGTCCCCATGGGAAGTGGCTTCCCATGGGGGCACTTGGCAGAGGAAGGAGCCAGGAGTGCCAGCGGGGGACCCCAGAAAAAGAGGATTGTGGATGCTTTGTGCAAAATCATTGCACAGCGCAGGTGAGTATGACATGTTTGTTATTTTTAAGAAATAAAAACCAATGTTTTACAATGGCTTTCAGGATTTACTGTATATTGTATAGTGCCAAAAACTTGCATACTACGGTATTTTACATTATAAAGGGAAACAGTACAGTTACAATACAATTCAATGCAAGAAGGCTAGCAGGGCCATGCTCCTGAGAGCTTACAATTGAATAGATTTGGGCAAGTGGAACAAAAGGTAATAACTGCGTGGGGGTGAGCTGGGGGGGGGGAAATAAAATAAAAAATTCAGTTGTTAAATGAAGGCAGGCTGACATTGTTTTCAATCCGGAACAATACAAATCACATAACATTATACCTTATGTAGGTGTTTTTTGTGCATGTGCAGTATTTTCATGAGACAAGGCTGGGCATAGTTGATACCAGGAAGAGAGGCAAGATGGAAAATGAAAGATTGCTTCAGCTCTGGTGTGCAGCGGCAACAAAAAGTTTATTCATTCTTAAAAGAACTAGTGTAAATATGATGTAACCATTAGGTACATTATAATCGGATTTCATTGTACTGAAGACTTTTGGCTTTAAATTTAAATGCTGTATTGGACTACAGTTATACTTTAATACATTAAAATATTTTATTATATAGATGACAAGCACTCTTTCCCACAATTAGCATTTCCCACTAATACATTTCAAGACTGTTAGCACTAAAGACACCATGGGCCATAAAAAAAGTTACTATATCAGAGTCTTTTCATTTGGCTTCGATTTGCTGCATATTTTTCATGCAGACTGAGAAAATTTGAAATAAGCCAACCTGAAACTTTATTCCAACCTCAAATATATCACAAGGCAAAAAAAACATTGACTTTCAGTAGCCAGAATCACGATCAGGAAGAATTTTAACTCTCCCGAGTTCCCCACTCAGTAACAGATAGTCCCTCTAGTCTTTTGATTGAGTAGAAGAGCAGGTGGTAGCAAACCTATAAATTAGCCAACTCTTGTAGTAAACAGGTTCCATCCAACAGTGAGAATTCACTTTCAGGAAAGTTATGACAGCTTTATGTATTTTAATACATAACTGACATAACTTTGGTTTTATGAGAAGTGCTGGATATTGTCCATGTGAAACAGTAATGTTAATGGATAGAAGAACTTGAAGAAAGGGATTTCAGTTTCATAATTAAATTAAAGATATTTTACAATTATGACTGATAATAATTCCCTACATGCTGAAAAATTGGTATGCTGTACTACCACATCTAGCTTGATAACTATAATACATAATTAATATATACAGTATATATATATATATATATATATATATATATATATATATATATATATATATATATATATATATATATATATATATAGAGAGAGAGAGAGAGAGAGAGAGAGAGAGAGAGCAAATAAGTAATCACATTTTAAAAACAAGTCATCGTATGCATATTTTTCACCAGATGGGTCACATGCATACATGTATAAGTGCATTCTTACAGAAAGGATGCTATAAAAATTAATAGTCTATGGGGGATCAGTGTGTGGCCATAGACAACCCTAAAAACCTTTGCAAGCTACATCTGTTTTAGTGTGACCACCCATCAACAGTTCTACTTGTAAATTGCTGTATACTTGGAGAATATGTTGGCCACATTTGTATTTTAGTCGTACATCAACAATTTAAATTACATATTGACTATATCTGGTTAAATTCAAACATGTACATGTGCAAAATGTAATACTCCCCAGAAGGTATTTTCAAAGCAAAATGGAATATTAAGTATCCGAGTATGATTTGTGACCATAACAGCACTCTACTCCATTTCAAACCTACTTTGCCAATTAAAGTCGGAAATACATTTTTGGTAAAATAATTGTGGTTTCTGCATGAACAGCTACTAAAAAGTAATCAGATTTTTTCGGGTTGTAAAAAAATTATCGTGTGTGGGCTAAAACGACGTAAAAAACTTGCGCATGCTAAGAAGCAAGTTATGAGACGCGAGCGCTCGTTCTGGTAAAACTACCGTTCATAATGGAGTAAGCACATTCATCACGCTGTAACAGACAAAAAAGCGTGAATCGTCTTTTACTAACACGGAATCAGCAAAAGCAGCCCAAAGGCGAACGGAACTTCACCTTTATAGTGCCATCGTATGTGTTGTACGTCACCGCGCTTTGCTAGATCATTTTTTTAAAACGATGGTGTGTAGGCAATATCGTTTTAATGATGAAGTTGGGAAAACTTAATTTTTTCGACATGCTGAAAAACAAAGTTTTTTTTCATACTAAAAAATGATCGTGTGTACGCGGCATAACTCATATAGGTGGCCTTATTTATTACACAATACAATTTTAATATTAACCACTTCCTTACTGGGCACTTAAACCCCCTTCCTGCCCAGAGGACTTTTTGCGATTCGGCACTGCGTCGCTTTAACCGACAATTGCGCGGTCGTGCGACGTGGCTCCCAAACAAAATTGACGTCCTTTTTTCCCCACAAATAGAGCTTTCTTTTGGTGGTATTTGATCACCTTTGCGGTTTTTATTTTTTGCGCTATAAACAAAAATAGAGCGACAATTTTTTAAAAAAAATAAAAATGTTTTACTTGTTGCTGTAATAAATGGCTCAATTTAAAAAAAAAAAAAACATGTTTATCCTCAGTCTAGGCCGATACGTATTCTACATATTTTTAGTAAAAAAAAAAAAAAAAAATCGCAATAAGCGACTGGTTTGCGCAAAAGTTAGAGCGCCTACAAAATAAGGGACAGAATTATTATTTTTTTATTATTATTTTTTTTACTAGTAATGGCGGCGATCTGCGATTTTTATTGCGACTGCGACGTTATGGCGGACACATCGGACACTTTTGACAAATTTTTGGCGCCATTCATATTTATACTGCAATCAGTGCTATAAATATGCACTAATTACTGTATAAATGTGACTGGCAGGGAAGGGGTTAACACTAGGGGGTGAGGAAGGGGTTAAATGTGTACCCTAATTAGTGTTCTAACTGTGGGGGGAAGGGGGGTGACTGGGGGGGTGACCGATCTGTGTCTCTATGTACAAGAGACACAGATCCGTCTCCTCTCTCCCCTGACAGCACCGCTGTCTGCGAGAGCCGCGAATGAGAGATGATCTCATATGTAAACATATGAGATCATCTCTCATTGGCCGCACAGATCGCCTAGGAAACGGCCGCTCCGATTGGCCGTTCACGGCGATCTGTGATTGGCTGTGTCCAAGGGACACGGCCAGCACAGCAGTTCCCCGCTGCACGCTCGGGAGCGCGCGCGGGGAACGAGCAAAGGGGCTGCCATCAATTGACGGCGGCTCAGAGATTTAGAACCACCCCGCGGCCGTCAATAGTCGTACGGCCGTCGGGAAGTGGTTAATATATGTTTACTGCCTAAATGCTCTGTTTGCTGTAATATAGCTTAATCAAAAGAGATTTTGAACTTGGGATTTTGAACCTGGGAAGAAGAGAACTTAAAGCTTATTTCCACTTTGCCAACAAATTTGAGAAAATCCCATGATATGTTTGTTGTGTGCTCCCATTCACACAGCATCCCTAATTTTTATTTTATTATTTCTTACCTTTTAGATGTTTCTCTTGAGAATGCCTCATGGCTGACTGAATGTATTTCTGAGAAATGTGAGGGTGAGTCTGTCCTAAGTTTGTCTTCTTTAACATACAATGGAGAAGCCCAGCTTCTAAATATTTACTCTTTTTTTTGTTAGGACGCACATGGGTTTATTTACTAAAACTGGAGAGTGCAAAATCTGGTGCAGCTCTGCATAGAATCCAATCAGCTTCCAGTTTTTTTTTGTCAAAGTTTAATTGGACAAGCTTAATTTAGAAGCTGATTGGCTACCATGTACAGCTGCACCATATTTTACACTATCCGATTTTAGTAAATCAACCCCACAGTGTTCAAATCTAGTTTACAACTCATAATGAAGGTTTGCTTGCACAGTAAAGACATGGTTATTTATTTAAACCACAGCTACCCAGCCCCCTCATAAACAAAGAGAACTAGTAGGATTTTTCAGAGTAGTTTCCAGAAAAAGTGCCTCAAAAGAGCTTAAACTACTGGATTTTTTTTAAAGTTATGCTATGTGAATGAGAACATGTTACATGTATACAGTGCCTTGAAATAGTGGTCATAACCCTTGACATTTTCAACATTGTGTTATCTTACAACCAAACCAGTATATGTTTTTATTGGTATTTTATGTGATAGACCAACACAAAGTGGCATATAATTGTGAAGTAGAAGAACAATTATAAATATTTTTTATTTTATTTATTTTTACAATCAAATATGTGAAAAGTGTGGCATGCATTTGTATTTAGACCTTCTTATGGCTTTCTTTCAACAATGGCTTTCCTATTGCCACTCTTCTATAAAGGCCTCCCACCTGAGCTGTGGATCTCTGCAGCTCCTCCAGATTTACTATGGTCCTCTTGGCTGTTTCTTTGATTAATGCTCTCCTTGCCCAGCCTGTAGGTGGAAGGCCATGTCTTGGTAGGTTTTCAGGTGTGCCATACTCTTTCCATTTTCAGATGATAGATTAAACAGTGCTCTTGACATGTTCAAAGCTTGGGATATTTTTTTTATAACCTAACCCTAATTTAAACTTCTCCTCAACTTCATCCATGACTTGTCTGGTGTGTTCCTTGGCCTTCATGAAGCTGTTTGTTCAATACAGTCCTCTAACAAACATCTGAGGGCTTTATAGAACAGCTTTATTTATACTAAGATTACATTACACATAAGTGGACTCTATTTAGTACCTAGGTGACTTCTGAGGCAATTGGTTCCGCTAGATTTTAGTTAGGGGTATCAGAGTAAAAGGGGCTGAATACAAATGCACACCACACTTTTCAGATATTTATTTGTAAAAAAAAAAAACATTTATTATGTGCCACTTTGTGTGTGTCTATGACATAAAGTCCCAATAAAATACATTACGTTTTTGGTTGTAATATGACAAAATGTGGAAAATTTCAAGGGGTATGAATACGTTTTCAAGGCGATCTAGAGCAGGCGCTATCCCAATTAGGTGACGTGGAGATATATTTAAAGTTTCACTAACCCCAAGAGCTTGCATTCCCTATATCTAGTCTCCCACAGTACACAGAACATGGAAATGCAATTATTTTAGTAAATATAAACTGCTAAATACCCTTTCTCATCAGCAGTATACAGCAGTTTTGCGAATTCTATCAGTGTCTGGATAAAGCTTGTGGGAGGAGTTTTCATTCTACTCTGGCTGTCCAATGAGGCTGCATGACCCCTGACCCTCTGTCTGGACAGTGCTGATTAGCCCTGTGCTGATCACATGCACCCTCCCAAGAAAATAAAAGAAAACTCTCTAGCAATACACAACAAAATGAGCATGTGCAGAGTGATTTCAAAGGCTCTTATCAGGAGACGCATTGGGAACTGTGGAAGAAGTGGAGGATCAGAGAAGACAGGATCAAACAGCATTTTTACTCAATGCAGAGGATTAACCCCTTTGGTTCCACAGTGAGTATAACAAGCATGCTTTACTATGTATACAGGCTGATGTTACTGTTGTGGGTTTAGTAACACATTAAAAGCAGCATTAAACCCAAAAACAAAGAATAAATATATTGCCGCTTACCAATCCTTAAAGTGGTTGTAAACCCTTACAGACCACTTTAACCTACAAGTAAGCCTAGATTAAGGCTTACCTGTAGGTGCAACAAATATCTCTTAAACCTACACAGTTTAGGAGATATTTGCAAAAGAAAGGCACCAAAGTGTTTGGCGCAGCGGCGCACAGGCGCACTGAGCGTGCCGCTTCTAACGGCAATCATGCTGTTAGTGGCGGCACCCACGCACATGCGCGGGAGTGACATCATTGCGGCTCCGGCCAGTCACATAGCCGGAGCTGCGATATGCGAAAGTCACTTCTGGAGAGCTGGCGCTAATGGAGGAGGGAAACAAGCACCGCTGCGGGGGCTTCGATCTCAGGTAAGTACTTCATAATGAGCTAGTATGCTATGCATACTAGCTCATTATGACTTTGTCTTGCATCGTGTTTTGAAAAAGGGTTTACTTCCTTTTTAAATGTGGTGGCTGCATTTGTTTTCATTTTTAGGTTGCTTTTTCCCCCCTTTATTTTAAGCTGGTGATCTGGCCAGTAACTTACTTCTTGTCTTAGGGTGTTGCCAGTCTAGATAGAGGAACAATGGAAACACCTTTGGACAGCAGCACTGCCAACCTGTGGAAAGGGTAGTGTTGGATGCACTAGCAGATTTGCTACTGGGCTTGATTAACAATTTAAAGCCAAACTCCAGCCTCCAGCAAACACTTTTTAAGTAGTTAAAAGAACAGTTTTATATTCTTTTGAGATAAAGATTTTACGTAAATGGATAAAAGCACCCCTGTCAGTGGTACGCGGTCTGTCTCAACCCTCTAACTGCTACTTTTGCTGTCCCCTAAGGCCTTAAAAATGAAAGAGCTCTCAAAAAGATTAAAACTACTGTCAAATTATAGACCCATTGCTAATGGCTCCTAACTGTTTGTATTTGGATCCTTATTTCAGAAGGTTTATTTTGGCCTTTGTTGATTGCTTGTTACCTTTGACACCAAGTGTAGCTAAATTTGCCTAAATGTACATATATGAAGGCAGGGGAACAAAATTGACAACGAAATAAAGTTATAACACAGTCAAAATTGCATAAATATATTCATCTTCCATTTGAGATTATACAAATCATCTACTGTATATTGCATAACATTACTGTCATGAAACCTGGGCTCACATCTGGATTTATATTAGCAAAAAAAGTAAACATTATGATTAATAGTTTGGGAGTCACCTTGTACATCTGGTGCACATTGCGTAGTTTGTTCTTGTATACATCTTAAAAAAAATTCAGCAAAAGTATCGGTGGGTGAAAGAATTCCACGTGTATGGACCAGATCCAACTTGGGAAAAGATGGCTGTATGGTTACAACCAATCATGTATGACCTGTACAATTCAGTTGAAAAGGGTTATAAAGTCATTCTATGCATTAAGATAAAACATCTTTTGTGTGCAGCAGCCCCCCTCAGCCCCCCTAACATTTACCTGAGCCTCATCTCTGTCCAGCGATGTCCATGAGTGTCTCGCCCATCCAAGACTCTCCCTCCTGATTGGTTGAGACATAGCAGCGGCGCCATTGGCTCCCCCTGCTGTCAATCAAAGTCAGTCAGCCAATCAGGAGAGAGAACCGTGCTGCAGCTTCGTGTCTGAATAGATACAGGGAGCTGTGACTCGGCTCGGGTGCCCCCATAGCAAGCTGCTTGCTGTGGAGGCATTCAACAGGAGGGAGGGACCAGGAGCACCGAAGAGGGACCCAAGAAGAGGAGGATCTGGGCAAATCCACTACACAGGGCAGGTATGTATCATTTTCTGGGAGTAAACTCTCTCTGCAGTATTTCTAACAAGACCGTGGGGGAGATTCAGAAAGAGATACGATGGCGTATCTCCTGATACGCCGTCGTATCTCTGAGATCCGACGGTCGGACCTATGCAACTGATTCATAAGAATCAGTTACGCATAGATCTCCCTTAGATCCGACAGGTGTAAGTGACTTACACCATCGGATCTTAGGCTGCAATCTCCCGCCGCCCGCTAGGTGACGCTTCGTTTTTTTACACGACGGATATGCAAATTCCAATTTCCGACGATTCAGAAACGAACGCCCGCCCGTATCCAATGTTAAGTATGGCCGTCGTTCCCGCGCCGAGTTTTGAATTTTTACGTCGTTTGCGTAAGTCGGTCGCGAATACGGATGGACGTAATTTACGTTCATGCCGAAAACAATGACGTTCTAGTGACATCATTTGGAGCATGCGCACTGGGAAAAATCGCGGCAGGCGCAGTACGATCGGCGCGGGGACGCACCTGATTTAAATAATACACTCCACCTAGCCGCGGAATTTGAATTCCGCCGGGGAAGTTACGATCCGCTGGCGCAAGTTTCGAGGTAAGTGCACTTGCCTCAAAAAATTGCGCTGGCGGATCGTAAATAAGATAGATTACGCGGATCTAAAGATCCGCTGATCTATCTGAATCTAGCCCCGTGTTTCCAATATTGGAAAGAATATTTGGGTTATGTACAAATCAAGAATTGTCCAACCAATGTTCAGAGCATCATGGTATCGAACTGTTTGCACAATCATGAGTAATCACAAAATTGTATGATGACCTAGAAGATTTTAACTTCACTCACATAAAAATAATATTGAGAAGAGAGGTGTCTCTCAGTAAGTTTGGTATAATATAGCAATTATTAAAATGTTATTTCTGTTCTTGTGCTACTGTTTAGAATATTTTTGTAAACATTTTTTCCACCTACTGTGAAATTTAAGATGATCACCTAAAAAATAATTGACACAATTTATGGGAAAACCAAGGGGAAAACTGAGAACCTACTCGGTAGTTTTTCCCCCCTACACACGGACGGTTTTCCTGGCAGGAAAACTGCCATGAGAGCTTTGGTCGAGTAACCCGGCCGTGTGTATGCTCCACCGTAGGCTTTCCTCATAGAAAAAGTGCTGACTTAAAAACCACCGGGAATCCCAGCAGTAAAAAAGAAAACATGTTTTTATTTTTCCTGCCGGGATTCCCAGCAGTTTTCCCATCTGGAAAACTGCCATGGAGCATATACACGGCCAGTTTTCCCGGCCATAAGCTGTCCTGGCAGTTTTCCCGATGGGAAAACTGGTTGTTACGAGGCAATACAGGTAACGAGCATTCGTTCGTAAGACCCATGAGTATGTACTAAGGTGATTAATCCATGCTTAATTGGGATGTCAGGGGTTTTCCAGTGGCGCACATTAGTTAGTCTGGCAGCCAGTAATATGGATACAGTGGACACAGTGTGGAAGCAATAGGGAATGTTTTCTATTCCAATGCCTAGTAACTAGTAAACTCTGGGGAGGAGGTGAATGTTAAATCTGTTACTGCTTTAAAAAGCTGGAACACGTTGTGCCAGATATTAGATATCTGGGTGCAGTGCCATAGGAGGTGGTACAGATTCCCCACCTTCCTACATTGTCTCGAGCATGGGGGCTAAGTGGCTGGGTCAAATGTGTGGATCATAGATGGGGTAATATACCATCTGAGGGTAGTTTTGTGAACTAGTTCCCAAAGGTTTGAAGACCTAGTAGCGCTGAAGCTGATTTTAAAGGCTTGTAGCCATTTCTGGAAAAGTAGAGTTTTAATGAAGGAAAGCTTGTCGCCTATTAAGTTATAAAATAATGTGATGCCCTTCGAAGTTGTATTGGTTGAGGAGACGTAATTCCATACTAGTGGATGCACATCTATGTGTAGGTGAGTGTTGCGCATCAGACAATGAGTAAATTGTATGTATTGGTAGTAGTCTGTCATGGTAAGGGGGAAAGAGTTTTGTAAGAATGTAAAGGATCTAAGGAGGTTGGTGCGGTGGCGGTAGCTATACCGTCGGAATTGTGGTGGTATTTGGCCACTAGCAGTGCGGTTTTAACCTCCGCTAGCGGAGGAAAAAAGGTTTGATACTGCCCGCAATGCGCCTCTGCAGAGGCGCATTGTTCGCGGTATAGCCATGGTTTCCTATTGCTTTCAATGGGAAGGAACGGTAAACACACTACTCCTCTCACCGCTCCAAAGATGCGGCTAGCAGGACTTTTGGAGTGGTCCTGCTAGCCTACCGCTCCAGTGTGAAAGCCCTGGTCGGTTTGCAGGCGCTATTTTTAGCACAATAGCGCCTGCAAACCACAGCAGTGTGAAAGGGGCCTTAGAGTAAATGTATGAGGTGTATTGTATCCCTTTATCTTGCCACGGTTACATTGTGAGGTTGGGAATAAGTAAAGAGAATACAGATATTGATGTCATAACTTTACACAGACCAAGCAATATACACATATTGGGATTTTTTTTTTTACCAAAGACATGTAGCAGAATATGTTTTGGCCAAAATGTATTAAGAGATTAGATTTTTTATGGGATATGTTGTATAGCAGAAAGTAAAAAAAATATATATTTTTTTGTTTTTTTAAATTGTCTGTCTTTTTTTGTTTATATAATAAAATAGGAAAAAAAAACAGTGGTGATCAAATACCACCAAAAGAATGCTACATTTGTGTTTGGGTACATCGTTGCATGATAGCGCAATTGTCAGTTAATGTACAGTGGGTGACAGCGATATTGTGTCAATCTCGCTCCCTTTCTCGGCGAGATTGACCACCTACGAGCCCCATCGCGGGAGCCAGCGCCGAGCTGGCCAGCCGCGATGGAGACAAAGCCGTCAAAGAAGCGAGGGGAGATCCGACTTTGATTTCCGCCAATTCTAGCGTCGGCATTTGGTACACATTCCTGAGAGGGAGAACTCCACGCCAAATTTTAAATAAAAAACCGGCATGGGTTCCCCCTCCAGGAGCATACCATGCCGGTTTTATATTTAAAAAACCGTCGCCTCTATGACGCGCTCGCTGGAATGTGCTTTGTCTATTCCAGCGAGTGCGAGATGTCGGCACCATGTCGCAGAGAATCAGCGCGATGCTGTCGTGCTAAAAACACAATATCACAGTCACCCACTGTAGAGCAGTGCCAAATAGCAAAAATGGCCTGGTCATGAAGGGGGTTAAACCTTCTGGAGCCAAAGTGGTTAAAACTGAAAATTCTGTTGGGCTTTAACATACTGTATTTAAGGTTCACCTTATCTTAGAAATCCGGGCTGCATATGGATTTGTGAGAATAATCCTTAAACCGACAAGAAACTGAATAAGGGCAATGAAACATATAGTTTTGATTCGTACATATTAATTTGATCAACTGAAATAAGAATTTCAGAAGTATACTTTATATTTTTATCCATTTTATAAAAAAAGAAAAAAAAAACGGGTCATACTTTATACAGATCAACATTCGTTTTGGGCTAAATAACTTCAGTCTATCACTCAAATATTTATTTTTCATTTTCCACCGTCTTAGTCCCGGAAAGATGCTGATTTCATGCACCCTGCCAAGTATTCTATTCCTTTCCTTGAATTAGTTATAGTCACTCACATAGGCTCATTTATTGTAGGATTTGTGCATTTAGGTGGCTTGGTGCTCTGTTTATACAGCAGTGCTGAGACACACAACTCCATCATCTGGTGAGAATTACAAAGAATTTGTAATATGTGTTTCGAATTAACAGAAGAAAGACAAATGTGCTCCTTATTTTATAGCCTTACAGCTGACTAGTACAAAGCAGACCGAATTCACTGGGCTACTGATGTTCTCTGTAACTATAGCCGGAACTCTGTGCTTTTGAGGCTCACGCACAACATTAACAAGAGAGAAAAAATAAAAACCGAGGCTATGTCATGGAGATTTCTTTACAAAATGTGCCCTTCATTCCTATGAAAGTTGTGAGTGCGCAATCTCTTCCAGATTCACGAGCTCTCATCTGCAACTCAAAGAAGGGGAAATGTTTCATTGGAGAATGTGAGGAGATTAAGTGTTCCAGCAGAAGATTTATTTTTCTGTCCTCTGGCTGGATGTATGCCTGCCTTTGTTTTGACTCTCGATATGGAGAGGCTTGCATATTCCACTGGTAGGTGTGAGACAGAGGTCAGGCTTAGACTTATAATGAAAGTAGCAAACATCTACATATCAAATGAATTACTTTTGACTGCAGGTGCAAAGGGCGCATGGTGCTTTTTCTGCCATATGTTGGGATGAGAACTAAAGAAAATCGGAAACGCCCGTCACACTGTAAAATGATTTATGGAGGTGCAGGCAGAGAGCACACCAAGAAGCAGAGGTGGCATGAAGGGGTAAACTACCCTTAAAAATTAATTCCAGATATGGTATATTTTTACATAGTTACATTGGTTTGCTTGGACCAATATAACTATGCATATACCATAACCAAGTGATGCTCCTGGAAGTCAGAAATCCCCAAAGTAGACATCGCTACTCCAGTGATCTCCATTTGTTTCCAGGTCTGGCCTGCAGCATTCTGAACACAGAAGGTTGGCTGCTCTGCATGGGCATGATTCAAAGAATGCTTTGCATTTTCCGAATGAATGCAAAGCAATCTAAGAACACTTTTTTTTTTAAAGTGTATTTTGTGCGTGTACTCGAGAGAGGAGCCGGACTGCAGGAGTTGGGAGTAGGCAGGCCTCCCCCAGAGGCAATCTGCCACCTTTCTCCATGCCTCGGGTGGCAATGGCAGGTGTGTGAGGGGGTCCTCCCACATAGCCCACCCTACCTGCTCCGCTTTGAAGCCCAACGGGGCAGAGGGACTCCCTATAAGGGAGTGAGAGGATCTAGCCCACTCAACCAGCCCCGTTAGTCCTTCGCCTCTCTTTTTAGAGACCGCGTGGTCAAAGTGCGTGCATGTTAACCCAATTTCGATTGCGTGTAACTGTGGTGGTTTTTATGGGAGGGGGGAGGGCATACTAAGCGCAGGCTTACCTCGCATAGCACACCCACCGGGAGCCGGGCTGAGACCACCAAACTCAATTCACATGTAGCCGAGACCGGGATCTGAACCCCTAGCTGCAGAGGTGAATGGCTTGTCAGCGCAGTGCCAGACGCATTGAGCCACCGCAGCTTCTAAGAACACTTTTCATTACCGGTAATTCAGAAAATGCAAATCAATCTCTGAATGGAGCCCATGTTGAGCAGCCAACTTCTGCGTCAAAAATGCTGCAGGCCAGTTGCTCAGCATGGGACCCAGAATGCATCAGATCAGCTGCTCAGCAAGGGACCCAGAATGCATCAGGCCACCCACTCAGCGAGGAACCTGGAACAAGTGGAGATTACTGGAAAAAAATTGCATTACTTGCTCTTTTCTCAAAACTCTCAAACTTAAGCCTCGTGTACACCACTATTTTATTTTTATTTAACCCAGCAAGTTGAACGAAAAATAAACTGACAGCGCAGGTCAGAGCCACTGTACTAACAATCTTAAAAAGTACAGTGATCTCCCCTGCTGTGTTCTGACAAGAGGATGGCCAGAATACTACGGTCGGCTTTCTCAGCCATTGGCCCAATCAGCCTTTGTTCTCCCTGTCTGACCCTCCTCCCAGAACTGTTCCCGGAAGTAATCACGTGACCTGTCACGTGACCCATGAGGCTAGACCAGGCTTAATCCTGATGGCCACAGGACAAGCCTGAAGACTCCACACATCTGCTATCTTCACTTCTAAGCAGCCCATGGATCCGGGATGAGGACTACAGGATGTTACAAATGAGCCTTCTTTCCTTACCTTCTTGTAAGTGTGTTTTGTATAATGTTTCATTTAAAGAACCTCTTTAATACTACACTTAGGTGGTGCTTACTTTCTCTACCCCTCTTTTGTTTACCACAGAGTCAGCTCTCTGAGGACAGCAGCTGCCATTGAACAGCCTCATCACCTGTATTTTTAACTATTGAATTGCCTGTTACTATTATTTCTAATGGACTAATCGCCATACCCCTACTTATACATGCACTTTGTATCTGCGCTGACAGTTACCTCTCCCATTGGCTGAAAGCGCTGACAGAGAGATGGTCGGCAGACCTGTTTTGGCCATAACCCTTCTGTCTCCTACTGGCTGCTATACACATGGGCCAAATGTCAGTCTGTTTTTATTGAACCAGCCAATGCTGCACCACATTTGGACCGTGTGTACTAGGCATTGAACTTGTCATTTCTCTGGAATGTTATGGAGGCACTTAAAGTGGAGTTCAACCCAAAAGGGGAAGCTGTGCTTATCTGTCTCCCCCCTCCTCCGATGCCACATTTGGCACCTATCGGAGAGGAGGGAGGAGCGGGTACATGGTTTTGACAGGTACCCTCCCTGTCCCCACTTCCGGCTGACTTCACCACGACAAACTCATGCGGAAGTTTGGCCCCCCTCCTCCTTCCCCCACTGCCGGGCCATTCATGAAGCGCAGCAGAAGCACAGCGTGCTTCGTGAATGCACAGTAGCCTGCCGACTGTGAAGCTGCAAGGCTTTACTGACGGTTTCCCTTTCCCAGCACCCGAGCGCCAGATTGCTTGTTAACCTATAACAGTCCCACTATAGGTTGCTGATCACCTCCATTACCAGTAAAGCATCATAGTTGCATAATGTACAGTATATATACCATTGTTTGCAGATGCTATTAGGCCTCTTTCACACTGGGGCGGCAGCCCATTATGCTTTAGTTGCCCATTATGCTTTACCTTTGCAGGGAAACAAAGAGGAAGTAAATCCATCAGGGTTTACTTCCTCTTTAAGGATTTCTCATTTAGACAATCAGACCCAGAGATATTAATTTGATGGGTTCATCATATTTTATCTTTGGAGGGTTTTGCATTTCTTTTTTGTTAATCATAATATACAAAAACATAACACACCTAAACCTCAAAAAATCTAAAAACTTGTAAACTGCTAATGCGACAGAAGTTTAAGCAACATTCTTATTTAATAGTCATAATTACTTAGAAAAAAATCAGTTTAAATTATCAGAATAAAGAGGTACAAGACATCTTGGGTTTAAAGTCATGCGAACTGCCTTTGTTTAAAGCAATAAAAACTTAAATAATTTGCTGGAAGTACAAATTTTAGGTAATAAAAGCATGTAATCAATTATGTGGAGTACACACAGAACATTTGAGTCGTAAAAATTAAAATACTTCATGTGATGTACTTCAGATGATCAATTTAATTTTCCATATTAGTTTTCATTGTACTCTGCATTAATTACATTCTTAAAATAATATTTACAATTTCGAATAGACCATGCATTAATTATATAAAATTACTAGTCTGTAGGCACTCATTTACAAAATTATACTTTAGTAGATTTGCCAGAAAAACAAAACAGAGAGAGGGGAACCTGGTTATTTGTTTATTTACAGTTCCCAATAAATAGATCTGACCATTTGCCCTCTACAATTTTAACAAACTTCCAGAAAACATATGACATATTAAAAATGTAGTGTAAGGTTTTTTATTCCTTTATAAGAAGTTCAAAAGCTTAGAAGTTTTAGTCTAAATGTTCAGTGAGTGTATAACAACTGCCAAGCCATGGAGTGTTACATTCCTGTTGAAGCCTTTAAAAACTGCCCTCAAAGGAGGTTTGCTGGATGTTACAAAAAATCATCAACATTTTAACTCTGAAGGCCTATTGCAATGTCTATATGGCAAAATTTGAAAATATAGCAGTAGAGACTATTCACCTAATTTAATAATAAAAGTGAATGTGAAGCTATGTTGACAATTTGGACTTACAGAAAAGTTGATCCTAACTAAATAACAATTTTTTACTAATTTAGGCCCCTATCAAATGGGGTGGATTCCGTTCCGATTAGCAGGGGATCAGCTCACAGATTCCCTGCTGATCAGAGCAGAATGGTCGAATGACACATATGTGTCCACTCACCACCCATTCTGTGCTATGGGTGGGCCAGGAATAAATGGACTACATTGTCCGTTTACACCTGACTACCTTCAGATCCAATAAGCCTAGACAGAGGGGAATGGATTGCCTAATATATTGTTTCTAGTGGTCAGGATAACACCTAGAGGTAGGTGGGTGTAAACAGATACAAGTCCGTTTACACCCGCCTGTCCTTAGGAACGCACGGACCATTCCGATCCAGTCTGTCTAAAAAACTGACTGGTGGACCTGATCTGACCCGGCTGTGAAAAGTGTAAGAGCTTGTGTATTAAAGCAAATGAAGCATGCTTTCAGGTATATGTAGTTTGCATTTTAGATTCTGAGTTCTTTTGAAGGTTGTTTCTTATCTCCTTCTGAGCTTCTTTTGATTGCCTTTTGAGTTGCTTCAAGGTTCTGCATTTCCATTGACTTAAAGCGGAGGTTCACCCTAAAAACAATTTTCTAACATTACATTGTGCTCACTCCCGACATTGACAGTAGGCTGATGTTTTGTTTTTTTGCCGTACATACCGTTGTATCTCTATTTTCCCAGCCGGCTTCCGGGTAGTGGCTCCCGCGGGAGTGGGCGTTCCTATGCACAGGATAAGTGATTGACGTGATGACAAAAGCTTCCCCCCGGCGCATAAGGCGTGTCACGAGTTGCCAAAAGAAGCCGAACGTCGGTGCGCAGGCGCCGTATAGCGCCGACTCGCAGTTCGGTTTCTTTCGGCACTCCTGAGGGAGCCACTACCCGGAAGTCGGCGGGGAAAATAGCGATACAACGATATGTACGGCAAAAAAAGAAACATCAGCGTACTGTCAATGTCGAGAGTGAGGACAATGTAATGTTATAAAAAAAATTTTAGGGTGAACCTCCGCTTTAAAGTGGAGAAAATAAATTCAAAATGCAATAATAACTCTATGTGCTGTAAGGCGGTGTTTCTCAACCTTTTCTCGGTCAAGATGTGCTTTAGAATTGTGCACATTGTTGGGGCACAATCTGAGGGCTTGTTCACACCAGAAGGATGAGTTCTTGCTGGAAAAAAACTATTTAAGCAGCAGACAACATGGATTCATGAAAGACAGAAGTTGTCAGACAAACCTGATTTCCTTTTATGAAGAGGTAAGTAAAACCCTGGACAGAGGCGTGGCTGTGGACGTGATATATTTGGATTTTGCAAAAGCGTTCGATACAGTTCCGCACACACGGCTCATGTGTAAGGTAAGGTCTACAGGATTGGATATATCAGTTTGTAAATGGATAGAAAACTGGCTGAAAGACAGAATTCAGAGAGTCGTGGTTAATGATTCTTACTCTGAATGGTCCAAGGTTATCAGTGGTGTACCCCAAGGTTCAGTGCTGGGACCCTTACTTTTCAATATATTTATAAATGATATTGGGTCTGAGATCAAAAGTAACATTTCTGTCTTTGCAGATGACACCAAGCTATGCAGTGGAATAATGTCCTTGCAGGATGTCTCCAATTTACAAGCCGACCTCAATGCTCTGTCTAATTGGGCGACTAAGTGGCAGATGAGGTTTAATGTAGATAAATGTAAAGTTATGCACTTGGGGGCTAAGAATATGCATGCATCGTACATACTAGGGGGAGTACAACTGGCGGGATCTGTAGTGGAGAAGGATCTGGGGGTTTTAGTTGATCATAAGCTCAATAATGGCATGCAATGCCAAGCTGCGGTTTCCAAAGCGAGCAAAGTCCTTTCTTGTATTAAGAGAGGTATGGACTCCAGAGACAGAGATATAATGTTGCCCCTGTACAAATCATTAGTAAGACCTCATCTGGAATATGCAGTTGAGTTTTGGGCACCAGTTCTCAAAAAGGACATCGGAGAACTGGAGAAAGTGCAGAGAAGGGCAACCAAACTGATAAGAGGCATTGAGGAGCTCAGCTATGAGGAAAGATTAGAGGAACTGAATTTATTCACTCTTGAGAAGAGGAGAATAAGGGGGGATATGATCAACATGTACAAATATATAAGAGGTCCATACGGTGAACTTGGTGTTGAGTTATTCACTTTACGGTCAACACTGAGGACAAGGGGGCACTCTTTACATCTAGAGGAAAAGAGATTTCACCTCCAAATACGGAAAGGTTTTTTCACAGTAAGAGCTGTGAAAATGTGGAACAGACTCCCTCCAGAGGTGGTTCTGGCCAGCTCAGTAGATTGCTTTAAGAAAGGCCTGGATTCTTTCCTAAATGTACAGAATATAACTGAGTACTAAGATTTGTAGGTAAAGTTGATCCAGGGTAAATCCGATTGCCTCTCGGGGGATCAGGAAGGAATTTTTTCCCCTGCTGTAGCAAATTGGATCATGCTCTGCTGGGGTTTTTTGCCTTCCTCTGGATCAACTGTGGGTATGGAGTTGGGTGTATAGGATTTTACTGTGTTTTTTATTTTGTTTTTTTATTTTTTGTGGTTGAACTGGATGGACTTGTGTCTTTTTTCAACCTGACTAACTATGTAACTATGTAAGGAGGTGCGTCCGAGTGTGTGTTTTTTTGTGTGTTCCAATGCATCACATTTTTAATCGACTGCTCTATGTGCGTGAAACACACAACAAAGGTGCCAGGCATTATTTTTAACCTCTTCACGCCAGCGCCTCCCGGCTCTTTTAGAGGTTTAAAATGCCAGGAAGTGGGGCTTGGCTTAAGATCATGTGTCTGCCATAATTTTCATTGCATAGTTTGCTGGGAAGGGTGTAGCAGTGTGCAATGGGCCAATCCAGAATTTGTAGTGTTAATGTGGTCACACTCCTTTAGCACCTAATAGTTTGAATACAAATACATCAGTAACCAGATCTGAACCTAGTTGCTCTCCCCCCACCTTGGGTCTTTATGCCCCATGTTGGCATGGTGTCGACCATTGCATTTGACAAGGCAGTGTAGGACCTGCCAGAAGAGGAATTACTTTGAAGCAGTTGGTCAGCATAAACATGTATTGCAATATATGTGAACTAAATATCCCTGTTTTTCATTGTATAGTTTGGTGCAAAGAGTGTAGCAGTGTTCAGAGGGTCCATCCAGAATTTGTAGTGCTAATGTGATCACACCCCTTTAGCACCTGAGAGTTCAAATACATGTACAAAGTATTGGGATTTGAGCACAGGTATATCTTTTCTCTGTTGTAACGCAGGTCAGTGACCAGATTTGAACCTAGTTGCTCTCCCCCAACTTGGGTCTTTATGCCCCATGTTGGCATGGGGTCCACCATAGCTTTTGCAGTGGCAAGGCAGGGTAGGACTGGCTAGAAGAGGGATTACTTTGAGGCAGTTGGTCAGCTTAACCACTTGCCGACTCCCTGCCATCATTTGACGTTAAATACCAGGGTTATGGCATAAAAATGGTCTCTGCAGCGTATTCACAGCAAGATCGCTTTTAACGGGGCCCCCTCACGCCTCTCCCCGGTGGTCTCTGCCACATACCGGAGCCGTCGGTAGCAGCGAAGATGATCATGTCCGCTCCCCTCTGAGACATGGAGCTGAGTGAGGGAAAGATGGCCCCGGCTTGGCTCCATAACATTGGATGATGGAAGCGACATCAAACGTCACTTCCGCCTAATGGTCTTAAAGGGGAATTAGTTTTTTATTGAAATGTGAGGTCTGAGGTCTTTTTGACCCCGGATCTCACATTAAAGAGGTCCTGTCATTCTTTTTTTCTATTACAAAGGATTTTTTTTTTTTAAATGGACAGTGTAATAATAAAAAATAAAAAGTAAGTTCAGAGCTCGCACGCAGAAGCGACCGCATACGCAAGTCGCTGCCACATATGAAAATGGTATTCAAACCACACATGTAAGGTAGAGCGAGAGCAATAATTCTAGCCCTAGACTTTCTCTGTAACCCGAAACTGGTAACCTGTAGAGAATTTTAAACGTCGCCTATGGATATTTTTAAGGATCAAAGTTTGTCGCCTTTTCACGAGCAGGCGCAATTTTGAAGCATGACATGTTGGGTATCAATTTACTCAGCGTAACATTATCTTTCACAATATAATAAAACATTGTGCTAACTTTACTGTTGTCTTATTTTTTAATTAAAAAAAGTGTGTTTTTTCCCCAAAAAAAATTCTTGTGCAAATACAGTGTGACATAAAGTATTGCAACAACCTCCATTTTATTTTTCTAGTGTATCTGGAAAATATATATATATATATATATATATATATATATATATATATATATATATATATATATATATATATATATATAAAGTTTGGGTGTTCTAC
Source organism: Rana temporaria (assembly GCF_905171775.1). NCBI lineage: Eukaryota > Metazoa > Chordata > Amphibia > Anura > Ranidae > Rana > Rana temporaria. Next base: position 141,291,668 of record NC_053493.1, on the reverse strand, counting down.
GTAATTTTCTAGCAAAAAAAATATTTTAACTTGTAAACAACAGATCTCAAAAAGAGGCCTGGTCCTTAAGTTGTTAAAAATGTATTGCAATATGTGAAAACAAAATATCCCTATTTCTCATTGCTTAGTTTGCTGGGAAGGGTGTAGCAGTGTTCAGAGGATCCAGAATTTGTAGTGTTAATTAGGTCACACCCCTTTAGCACCTGATAGTTCAAATACATGTACAAATTACTGTACATGAGCACAGGTATATCTTTTCTCTCTTCGCCATGAGTGGCTGTCACGTGATCTGAAACTTTCGGTTAGACTACGGTAATGTTTTAGCAGGCATGAACGCATGCACATTTGCTAGATCTGTGGGGGTTCCATTAGGAATTAACAAATCCATTGTACCTCTACAAAAGGCAGTGTATCTGTGTGATGAGGGGAAAGGTGAAATTTGCATGCATTGCCATACTGCACCTGGTGTGAAGAAGCTCTTAAATATAGTTTGTGAGGCAGATCTTTACCCAAATCCCCCCTGCTAGCATAAATCTACCCTCCTTGCACAACCCCCTCCCCCCTCCTAGCACAAATTCTGTTTTTCCTTCCACCTTTAAATCTCTCCTCCTAGCACAAAGCCTCTCATCCCAAGCACAAATGTTTGTAATTTCCCTCCCCCCCATTGTGTTCCCAGTACAATCCTCACCTCTGAAACTTACAGGTGGGAACTGGCTACAGGAGTAGCGCCAGCAGCAGAGAGAAGGAGGGAGCCAGGAGGAGGCATGGATGGTGCTCAACCCCAGCTCCTCATGTCTGTTTGCTTGTTAAGGGAGCATCCAGATTAAGAAGGAGCAAAGAGCCCTGGTAGGGGAACTCAAGAAGATGAGATAAGGTATGGCTCTGTGCAATACCATTTATTTTAATTTAAAATAAGCTGTTACAATCACTTTAATGCAATGCATGTTAATACTAGCTCTGTGGTGCAGGAGCAGAGGGTTTTCATCACCTGGTGCCCAATGTTCAGCCGGATGCACAATAAAGCCTAGTGGGCCACAGTTTTCTGACATCAGTGCCTTCCTAGGCCATCTCCTGTATACAGACAGAAGGTAGGAGCTTGAGGGGGGTGAGCACAGACAACACTTCCTCCCGGGTTTCTCCTCCTGTCACTAATCCTGTCTGCAACCCAAAAAGCTGTGCAGGTGCCAAACTTGTCCTTAGCAACCAACAATGTCATTGGTTGGTGGGATGAGGTTGGGCAGCCCACACAGAACACAGTCCATGTGCCCTTTCATGTCAGCTTAAAAAAATACCAGACCAGCACCACTGTTAAAAAAAAAGGGTGAGCCCACAGTGAAAAATGTTTAATTCCTTAATTGGGCAGTGTGTTAGCCCTTTTGCTGCCGCACCCCTGAGGACCCTTCACAGCATCCCAGTTGACAAATTCTGCTGTAAGGCATATATTTATATAGCAGTGAATATGACAGTCACCAAACATTCACGATAGATGTGTCTTACTGTTGCACATATAGTTCAAACAGCCAAACATGGAGAACTACTCCAGTCCTGTCCTCTCACTCATTGCGGATCCTGTGTGCTGGTTACAGAAGCTTCTCTCTGCTTATCGTCTATAGACTAAGATGAAAAGGAAACCACATACTGCTATCCAATCCAAAAAACTCTTTATTGAGATATCAAGTGGCACTACACCATTGTATTCCAATTGTCTTATTTGTTTGGTAGTGGAGCATCAGATACAACATTGCTAGTTGGCAGTAGAGCACAGCTGATGTTTATGGCTGTGTTCCCGGGATGAATAATTTTTGGGAGACCTGAGGACCCCCCCTCTGCTGATACAACACAATAGCTTCACGGGAGGAATTCCCCCATCAACACTGACTGATGGGGGAAACAAGCAATTTTCTTGGGTTGCAGTAAAGAAAATTGTGTCATCCATAGCTAGCTTTACTAGTAGGTTTAAACGGTTTTAAACTCCACAAAAAATGTACTGAACTAGATCACCAATTCATAGGTGTGGTAGCTGATTCATTTTTTTTCCAGTTTTGGCTTTCTTTACTCTCACCTTTATTTACCTTTACTTTATTTTTGGATATAGATAATGAACCACAAAAAGGAGGAAACAAAAAATTGTCTTCCTTTAAATGTTGCCACCATAACAAAATTGTAGGAAAAAACCCTAAAAGGGCATAAGTACCCCGATACAATGGGGTTTTAAGGGCAAGCTTTATTTTTTACTCCGTTTCGATCCAGCAGTAGACAGGAAGTCACCCGTACTGTTGATGGAACAGCATACTGAATGTTGCTAATACTACAACAGAATAATAGAGAGCACACAGCGGCCGCATACTAAAGTAATGGAAATTTTTGTTTGAAGACAGTTTGGCACAAATAAACTTTTTAATGTCAAAGCAAGCTGGAATTCTACTTTAACTGTTCCATTCTGTATGAGTGGATGTCAACAATGAATTTACCCTAAGTGACATGTAATTTAAGATCCCCAGATCTAAATGAATTAAATGGAAAACAAGTCATGCACTTATGTTCCAAATTCTAATGCTTTTTATTAGGTTTTATTTCAATCTAAATTTGGCTTTTGTTATCAGTATTACCAAGAACGCCAAAATGGGAAACATTGCTTATCTGTGAGTCTTCAGCATTAATACAGTGGTTTATTTGAGAATTTACTTCTTGTGGAATACTTTTATCCACACTTGACTATTGTAAATGGAATTCCCTTGTTAAAATTTCATTGTTTAATTCAGCAGAATGAAAACATCTGCTCTGACAGTGATTTATATTGTGTCATCCATGTCCGCATACATTTATATGCTGTTATAGTGCTAAATTTGGGTTATAGCATAAACAGTCTGCTCTAGTAAAGTGTTTGCACTGTTTGTGATGTAGCAAGTAACTTGGAAACAAGAACATCTTGTTTCTTCTCCCATAAGTAGAGGAGATGTTAGAGATGCAAAGATGAACTAATGGTCTGGGATGAGCATTTTAATCCACACTTTGAACAACTGAAAAATCTAAACTATAGAACTTCATGAACATGGTCATTTAAAGGCTGTACAGCATGCAGAGCCTACGTAATGACTATAGAACTATTAGATTATAACATATATAGGTATAACACCAGGGACTGTTGATCCAGGGAATACTTTATTGTCTCCTGGGGGATCAAATTGGATTCCTCTGGAGTAAATTGGATTACGCTTTATAGTTTTTTTCTTTTGCCTTCCTCTGGAATCTAACTGTGGGTATAGGATTATGGAGGTTTTGTTTCTATTGATTGAATTTGATTGAATTGTTTTGCCTTCCTCTGGAATCCAACTGTGGGTATAGGATTATGGAGGTTTTGTTTCTATTGATTGAATTAGATGGACTTTCTTTCAACCTATGTAAACTTGTAATTATGTGATGACATTCCAGACACACACTGCCACCATGTACAGCTGCCCATTTAAAGCATTAAAAATAGTAGCTATAAGTGCCAGACATTGCACAAACTACCCACATGCACACACTATCTGCATTTGGTGTATACATCCGTGCAATTGTGGGTGCTTTATGCAACCCCAGTTCTCAACTGCATACAGTCACCTCTTCTCGTTCATCTTGATGGGCAGCTTAATGCGGCAGCAGCAGGTCAGAGGAATGTAATTAAGCAGGAATGTGATTGAGGGCTAACAATGCCTGTGGAATTAAATTATTTATTATCAACATGTGGCTTGTAGTGGAAGTGGTTGGTAGCATACAGTATAGTGAACTATAAAGACTTTGCTATATAAAACCTTGTCAATTTATACATAAAACCTTACCTATCGTCTATGTTTTTTATACATGTGAAAAAGATCAGTGTAAAGCTGAACTCTTGGCTGGCAAAAATAAATACATAAATGTTTACCCTACCAAAATATACAATATATAATCCTCATTTTCTTTTTCTTATTCAAAAGTTTTATAGAAGCATTTACATACACATCATCATGGAGTATGCATGGTCAAAATGAAACATTTGTGACCTCTATGGGGGAGGAACAATGAGTAACAGATACAAAGACAAATTGGCCACATCTAAAAAACTGCTTGATGGAATACCAAGAAAGAAATTCCTTGAAATGAACAAAAAGAGGGGGTTAAACAAATATGTGTACATAAAATGCAAAATATCAACGGGATTAAAGAGGTAGCTAAAGATGTTTCCCCAGCCATAGATCAGGGTTGATGGTAGATCCGTTGGAAACCATGGGTGGAATCAATAGAACTCAAGAAAGTAGGGAAGGAGGGAGAGAGGAGAGGTTCCAGGGGCCATCCAGGTAGCAGCAAAGACCAGAGTGAAAGCTGAACAAAATTACTTCAGGAATTAAGGCTCCAAGAGAGATCCATGAAGGCCTGGGGGCAGGAACTCATCAACCCACAGCTGCTAAATGTTTGTATACCTGCAGACTCCACCCTGCAAGGTAGCCTCAATCTTAGCATGTTATATCTCTTGCATAAGGGTGGGTATTTTCTAAGGTCTGGCAATCATTTGCCAAACGGCTATAGTTATTTGGAGCAGAAGTTTAAATTAGACTTTGGCTAACTCCACTGTTCAAAAGATTTAAAACTCAACAGCCAATATTTCTCCCTTATGGAAAACTGAGTTGGGTAGCTGGAAAGCAACCCAGTGACTTCTATCTGACCTTAAAGTTGCACACTTCTTTATGTGATCTTATGCCCCTGGTCTTGGGGCTTACTTTTCTTTCAATTGGATTTACCTTCTAAATGACTTTTAAGGTCCACACCCTCTTAGTGCTACTCCACTCCTGGTCCTGAGGATCACCCAGCAATCCTGTGAGCTCAGCTAAATTACTTCAAATTTCCCACTCCTTACAGTGCTGCTGGGTCTTGGGGATTATCCTTCCCTTCTGTGAGCACCTTTTTTACATGACTTCAAAGTTGAGCATCCCCTTGGGGGATACAACCCCTCCTTGTCCTGGTGTTCACATTTCTCTCATGTGAGTTCACTGTCTACACAACTTTAAAGAGTAACTCACTTTCATTGAGAAAAAATCACCCCCCCTCTGAGTGATCATTAACATTGCAGAGATGTTAAACTTTATTGCAGATTCCTACCTTTTGTTATTCTAAAGAAATTGCTGTTTGTCCGTATGTGTCCATGTCAGAATGAATCTGCATGGGAATGATTTTATGATTGTCAATCGGTTGCTGCAAATGCAAGGAGGAAAGTGACAAGGTTTGCATCCCTTTAGACGTAATTTAACTTTGGGAGTATCTCACCAAAAATGGCAGGGGATATCCAAAATCTGACTTGTATCTTAATGCAGATTGCTGGGGAAAATCAAAAAGACAATCACACAAACAGGAAATTACAATTTTGGGGGGCGTTCTGTACACCATCTGCATACAGAACACCTCCAAATTGTCATACTGCACTGCATTTGCACTGCAGATTGAAAAGGAAAGATCATTTATAAAAACATTTAATTACTTGTGTTGCAATTGTATGTGCTATATTTTTTTATTTGCTTTTTCATCCACTTCCTCTCTACATGTCATCACAGTAGCATTAGTTGCACATTACAGCTTTGGCCAGACTTTCTAATAGTTATAACAGTGGTGTCAAACAAGAATGCATGTAATAGGGTGATAATGTAGGAGTACAGTCAAGAGACAATTGTCACCTCATAACAGGAATTCCCTGAACAAGGACTTTCATAGCAGGATTACCAGGTATTCTTTTAAACGAAGCTGACTTAATTTAAAGACTGAAAACAACTTTTAAAATTAGGCAGCTAACGTTAACAAAAATCTAATTTTAGTGCTTGGGTTTACATATGCTTTAATTTAGACACGCCTGGGAGACACAACATGCAAAAAAGTGAGAGCTGGTGGTGCAGTTGATGGTCTATGAGAACATCTCTACCCTGGATGCCGGCATACTTAGATGTGCCTCTTTTAATCATCAACCATGTCAGTTGCTAAATGTTGTACCTTCAATTAAATGTAACCATATTGCGACAATTAGAGGCGCCTCTCTTCTCTTTTATACTCTGTAGCTCCTGTTGGATTTTGCTTCTAATCCCCCTGTGGAGGCTTCCATTTATGGATGGACATTTTATGGTTACATAACCTGGTCACATTGCTATAATCTTTTTATATGGACTATAAAAAAAGGACTTATGAATAAATGGTTGTAGAATTAATCATCTGAGTTTCCATTAATTCATATGGGGAAATTTGCTTTGATATACAAGTGCTTTGGATTCCAAGCATATTTCCATAACAAATTATGCTCGCAATCCAAGGTTTTACTGTATATAATTTGCCTAGATGGATACTATGTACAGTTGGAGGACCCATGTAGTATTAAAATGATGTTTGTTTGTTTTTACAGCATTTATATGAGACTACTAGGAATCATTCCAATGCATGCAAGAGGTTGTTACTCTACCAAAAAAATATTAATGAGACCAGTGAGGATGTTTTATGTCAGTAGATGCACAATTCAGACAACAAATAAAGTGTATCTAAAGCCAATTCATTTTACTTTAGGATACAAAAACAAAGGGTTAGAACATCTGTCAGGTTTATCATTGGTTTATTTGTTCCTATTGGGGATTCATTTTCACTATTTGTCCTCTGACCATTATTGTCAGGACCAAAACAAGGCAACATCTAACATTCTGAATTGTAACTGTGCTAGAAATATTCCAATGGGGACAACATTTTTTGGGCAATTGCTAACAATGCCCATTTACACTTCTGTGTTATAGTGCAGGGAATGGAACCCTAAAACAAATGCCTGCAATGCACCAGCATAACATACAGCAATGCATATGGTACATGACCGATTTTGACTACAGTATAATGCACTGGCAGCCCATCCTTTAAAGTAATGCACAGCAAAAAGCAGCACAAGGCGTATTAATGTACTGCAATGCAGGGCAAACATGTGAATGGATTTCTTCTACTTTTGAGAGATCTCCTTTTACTTCCTGTAGTGTCAAAGTAAAGGAAAATCTCCCTAATGGGTCACAAAGAGGAAAAAGTAAAACATTCCCAACTCTATTCTGGAATTCGATAGACTCTAACTGAGATGCTAGTGTAGTTATATGTAGAACACATTTTCAGTTTGAAAGCTGGAAAAAATAAAATTGTACAAAAAAAGATAATATTTATAATGTACATAGCTTTCCTTATGATCCACTGTTTCTAGACTACACAGAGTTAGTAGACAAATAAGGTTTTATTCAGTAATGGATGAATATCAAAGATACTTCAAAAACTGCAGTTACCCAAAGCAACCAAAGTCTGATAATAAGCAAGTCTGAGAGGGCAAGTAACTGCAAAACTAATGTGTACACATGCATACATCCATGGAAGAACTATGTAATACATATGCTTAAAAATCTATTTTGGGCACTGCAGGCTGGATTCTTCCTGGTTAAAGTCATTTAAAGCCATTCCTCTGGACAGATCTCAATGTCTTATGACTACAGACTGAAAAGGGGCCTAAGGCTTAAGCCCACAGTTGAGCTTTTGGCAATGTTAGCATTTCATGAACAGGATGTAGGTACTCAAACACCGAGTCTGTTCGGCTAACTTTTGCTTGATTTTATGGATTCAGACATTTTCTGAATGATATGAAATCCTTTTAACAAGGATTTATTGCTGGTCTTGAATTACTAAGTCCCTGTGGTGGAGGACTATGACGGAGCCTTTCTGGTCTGCCAGCACTTTTTCTTTAGGCACTTAACTAAATTACGTTTTGCTTTGTTAACCAATTGAAGTCCAGAGACCTGGCATAATGTGTTCCACCTGTTTCATGTAAAACACTACTGGAATGTTGTTTCAACAGAACATCATAGGAACTGGTGCATCTACTTATCTGCATCAGAAAAGATGGGAAAAGGTAGTGAAATGGGTGTTTTCTTTTCCATAATGCTTTAAGGAGCAATATCTTAGACTGTTAGGGTAATTCATAATGAGTGCCTAAGACACTCATTATAATTCTAACATACCTCTGAAGGAAAATGTCTGTGCGTGCAACACATTTATGTACGTGTTGTAAAAAGGTATGTGAATCTGGGGCATGCACCACATGCAGAGGCGCACTGAGACCATAGTGTCCATGCAGACTTTCTGTCCTCCCCGAAGCTGAGCTTTTGATTGACAGCAGGCAATAGGTGTATCCTTAGCCAATAGACAGCCTGCTATAGGCTATAGAATCTGCCCACTGTCTGCTGTCAATTAAATAGGAAGAGATATGATGGGGAACTAGTGTCTCAGCTTCCCCATCATGTTCCGCACTCTATCAGCATCACTGGTTGCTAGCAAGCCGTCTGCTGTAAAGCCAACATCATTCGTAACAACCAGTGACAGAAGGGGGGGGGGAGATTACGGTGGAAAATATGCCACTCTGCTACACAACATACAAAGATGGGCACTCTGCCTGTGCCTGTGCCCGTGCACCAACTTAGAGTTGATAATAATCTCCAGTTTCATTATCTATAAATACAAGGTATTTTTTTTTTTTGGTGCAATAATAGTGCCACTTTAATGGCACTAGTAATAACTAACTGAATCTGCTATACGTGTCAGAAAGTCTACCGAACACAGCCGGCAATGATTTTTTTAAATCTGTGGCAGGTCATTTTAAAGGACTATACTGCCAGAAAGGTGTTGCTAGGACTATATTTAAATGCTTTTGATATAGCATAGTTTTGTCTAGTACATGTAAACAGCTGCAATACTATTTACCAGAATATCGTTTTTTAAATATGAAAATGTTCAGATGACTTTCATAGCATTGGTGTGTGGGTTTCAATGCGGCCAATTTAGTGAAACATTACGGAATGTTTACTCGCTAAACTTCACTTTTAATACCTAGTTCAGTAAATTGCTGCTTATATTACACAGTGCAGTTGATTTACTAACACAATCTTCGTTCACTTCAATCATTCAACCAAGTGCAAGATATAATTATGTTTTTGTGGGGTTTTTTTGTTTGTTTTTTTATTTTTTATTCTGCAGAACATTCAAAGTGAACATTTTCTACTTCTTTAGTCATATCCAAAAATCCGTAAGAAAATATACTCTCCAGATGTTTTTTTTCTTTTAATCAATGCTCTCACAATGGTCATTTAGCAAGAATGCTAGATACAGATGAGAACATCTAAATTCTGTATGTTCATAGTGATTGTGAAAACATGTACATAAAAATGCACAATAATCAGTTTTGCACAATAACCAGTTTTCAGGTATTTGCCTACATATAAAGCACACAATGAAAAGTTACTAAACATACAAAGTTGTTTTAAAGTCCAATTGTGTCTTTTATCACTTCTTAATAGATCAAACAGGCTGCAATAAAACCTTGCATTTTATGTAAAATGGTTCTTTTTGTTTCAATAGTGTTCCAGCACTGGCCTAAAAGATACTGTACCCTAGGGTGGGGGATGCAAGACCGTTACCCGTTGGGGTTGGTTTACTTTAACTGGACAGTACAAAATCTGGTGCAGCTTCCATTTTTTTTGTAAAAGCTTAATTGAACAAGCTGAAGTTAGAAGCTGATGGCTACCATGCACAGTTGCACCAGATTTTTCACTCACCAGTTATAGTAAATCAACGACATAGTGTTAGAGGAGCAGTCTATCATCTGACATCCAACTCATCCCTTGCACATGCAAACCTACCTCTCTTTAAAGTTTTTGTTCCCAGGGTCTATCTCTTGGGTTAGCATTGGAGCACAGTGTAGCCTCCCTGGCGGTATTCCAGAGTGTGGCTTGGGGTTAAATTTCAGTACCATTAGCGGTAACCCCGAGGCACACTCGGGATTGCATTGCAAGATCCTGGTGCAGTAAACTTACCTTGTCCCCGGGATCCTGCGATGTCCCCTCGCTATGTCCTCCGCCCAATGCCTGTGTGCCAGGCTCCGTTCCCTGCGAGGGTCGCAACGCACGGGGCGGAGCCTGACTGCAAAAATGACAAGATTCACAATACATACAGTACACTGTAATCTTACAGATTACATTACTGTATGAAATTATTTCATATCCCATTTGTCTCTAGTGTTTTCTCCAGTGCCCCGCATGCAGTTTTATTTTCTATGCACTGTTCTTTCTGCCTGGAAACTTGAGATTGTCCATAGCAACCAAAAAGTGTCCCTTTATGTCAAAAGTGGTTTGAGACCAGCAATAGTAAAGAAGAACACTTGCAGAATTGAGCGATAGTGAATAGTGGGGAAATTAATTTTATTATAATTATTATATTATTTTATTTTTTATTATTATTTATAGTTATTATACAATAATTTATGATTTTGTGTTTCAAACTTTATCACACCCGGGATGTCTACTAGACTTTTGTTTGGACAGATTTAAGTGTGTTAAAATTAAAGGCCTAAAATATAAAATGCCAAATTTCTATGCAAAACAATTGTACCGCTTTGAGGCCCAAAAATCGGACATAATCATACCGCCAGGGTGGTTAAGAAATAAGATTCACAATTTAAAAAAAAAGTTATGTTTTTGCAGCCTGCTTCCATCTATTAGGTTGTGCAGAAAGTTACAAAAGAAACTGTGATCAATAACATACTTTCCCCATAATGAATAATGAAACAGCACCTTGAATCGGTACTCAGTATTACCAAATATAATGTTGTTGGTACTATCACTATTCTTGTAGATATTTAGTGGTGCAAATTAACAGAAAATTACAAGCAAACTATTGCTTTTTGTTAGAAATGTGACTTTGCATTTCCAATGTGGAAGTTACGTGCCCTACAAGAACTGTGATTGCTGTGCTTTAAAAGAATTAGCTCGCCACTTTAGAACAATACTGAACTCCTCTGACTTCAATCCCATTAACTTCTAACATGATCCCAGGCTTAAATTAACACTTCTTTTTTTTATCCAGATTTTCTAGTTTTGGTTTGACAACTGTATTGACTTGACTCCCAGCAGGATTAGGCAAACTGCCAATGACTTTCTCTTGGGATATAAGCAGCAATGACATTTAGACACTAGATGGGGCTAGTGACTAAGAACTCTCCAACAGACACGAGTCTTGATTTACCAGCAGCACTGAACACTGATATTTTGCCATAAAATTGTTTCAAGTAACAATAATATTGAGGCGCTGTTGTGCTATGTTTATTCAATGCACATGTCACTGTTTTAATAAAACGGGCTGCTCTGCACTCTTTAAACAAAATAACTTTGATGCATGGATTATGCATTAATGCTTTGTGAAAAACATACAGTGACCTAAAACAAACTTTGCTTTTTCTTTGGTGGGAAAAAAAGGCTTTTATTACGTCTAAAAACATCACTGTCAAAATTGATCCTTAAAAAGTATTGGTGTATATTTTTTCTAAATTTCTAGCTTTGAAGACATTACAAAGAAATCTATGCATATATCAAAGAGATATACTGAACAGTATGCGCATATATCATGTTAAATATATACGTGTGTAGATAGATAGATAGATAGATAGATAGATAGATAGATAGATAGATAGATAGATAGATAGATAGATAGATAGATAGATAGATAGATCTATATATATATATATAGATCTCTCTCTATAGATAGATAGATAGATAGATAGATAGATAGATAGATAGACAGACAGACAGACAGACAGACAGACAGACAGACAGACAAATATATATCTATCTATCTATCTATCTATCTATCTATCTATCTATCTGTCTGTCTGTCTGTCTGTCTGTCTGTCTGTCTATCTATCTATCTATCTATCTATCTATCTGTCTATCTATAGAGAGAGAGAGAGAGAGAGAGAGAGATCTATATCTACAGATATAGATAGATATATATATAAATATATAGATCTATCTATCTATGTCTATATCTGTAGATATAGATCTCTCTCTCTCTCTATAGATAGACAGATAGATAGATAGATAGATAGATAGATAGATAGATAGAGAGATAGAGAGATAGATATGTATATATATATATATATATATATATATATATATATATATATATATATATATATATATATATATATATTAATAAGAATAAGAATAAGTCATGTATACATAAATGTAGACATTATTACTTATTGTATAATATGCATAAATATATAGTTAGTTTTAATCTAGTCTTTGTACGCTATAATACCTGTTTGCCGGTAAGACACCGGGCCATTGTATTCTATAAATAAAAAAAAGAACTTAGCAAAAACCCTTCATAGCACTAGACATTCTAGGTGAGTGTCAAATAATGAATGACCCTTTATTAATTGTTCTGTTTTGAGTGGTAGACTAAAGAAACCATGGGGTCTTTCTTCTACATAGTTACCATGTTTTTCTTTCCCAGTTGGTAATACATTAGGAGGCAGTTTGGGGAGAGTCAGACAGGAAACAGACAGAAAAATGTAAAGGAAGGAAAGAAACAGGTCAATAAGTTAATTTCCATGGACCCTATAAAATGATCCGCAAACTGTAAACACCCTTCTTCCACTTTACTGTCTATATGTAAATAGTCTCTATGGTTCATAAAAATACAATAGTAAACAGGCAGTTGAGCTGGCATGGGTGGAGGTTTAATAAAATACACTGTGAAATTATTGGATTCTGTAAAGAGATTTGTAGCCAAGACATAAAATGCTAGTTAAAATATCTTAAGCCCACACATAGACATAAAGATTCATGTTCAGTAAATAAAATATACAAATACAGACAGACTATATAGGAAATAATGCTCATGGCTTTTATAAATAAAAAAAAGACACGCTGTCTAGGCTTTCTAGATAAAACCTGTCACCTATAAAATAAATGTGCAGAACATGAATGAATGAATAAAAATTAATAAATGAATAAAAATTAAAGCCAAAACTGTGGCTTATGGTTTAAGTTAGCAACCTTGATTATTGGACTAAGACCCCATTCACACCTGAGCGTTTTGTAGCTTGAAGCCTGAAGCTACAAAACGCTGGAGGGGAAAAAATCTATTATTCTTTATGGAGATGGTTCACATCTCCACTCCAAAACGCCTGAAGCCAGAAGCTCTAAAACGCCTGAAGCCTAAACAAGTTCTGGGACTTTTTTTAGGCAGATTTGGGCGTTTTTCTGATTTTTTTCTTCGGTGACCTTTTGACCTGTACAAAATCGCGGCAAAAACGCAGTAAAAAAACTCTGCAAAAATTGTGGCAAAATCACTGTAAAATTGCGCGACTTTCTGCCTGAAAATGCTATGCTCAGGTGTGAATGGGGCCTTAGACTAAGGTATGCTTCCACCAAAGTGGTGAACAGTTGCTTTAACTCTCCATATAAAAGTTTGCAAGAAAGACCATAGAAGCACTTCAAAATACTGTATAGTGTAATCATATCAGCAAATCTCTAATCTTAAGATATTTGGCACCCAAGCCAAACATTCTGTTCATGTGAGGAACAACAGAACAGTTATAAAGTGACTCCACAAGCCGACTGATGTGGTTATTACACAGACAGGATTTTCCATTCCACCTATTCAAGATTCAGCCAAATCTTGATCACACATTGACATAATTGCTCCTCAAACCAGAACATATTAAAGTCATAGGGCCAGATTCTCATACGATCGCGTAACTTTGTGCGGGCGTAACGTATCTGATTTATGTTACGCCTCCGCAACTTAGACGGGCAAGTGCTGTATTCACAAAGCACTTGCTCCGTAAGTTGCGGCGGCGTAGCGTAAATCGGCCGGCGTAAGCCCGCCTAATTAAAATTTGGATCAGGGGGGAGTGTTTTATGTAAATCTTCTGTGACCCGACGTTATTGACTTACGCAAACAACGTAACTTTTTCAAATTTCGACGTGGGAACGACGGCCATACTTAACATTGTTACGCCGCACTTACGCCACCATATAGCAGGGGTAACTATAAGCCGGGAAAAGCCTAATGTAAACGGCGTAACTTCACTGTGTCCGCCGGGCGTACGTTCGGGAATTCGCGTATCTAGCCCCTAGCGCCCCTAGCGCCCAGCGAAAAAATGCCCCTAGCGCCCAGCGTAAAAATGCAGTTACGATCCGACAGCATAAGAGACTTACGCTTGTCGGATCTAACAGATATCTATGCGTAACTGATTCTAAGAATCAGGCGCATAGATACGACGGCACAACGCAGAGATACGACGGCGTATCTGGAGATACGCCGTTGTATCTCGGTTGTGAATCTGGCCCATATTATTATAAGGCCATCGTAACAGGGGGATCAGGAAATATCTGTAAATCATCAGACAAAACGCCAGGCTACATAGACACCCTCTCAGGCAACTGTCTTTGGGTGAAGAATTGATTGCTATTGTTATCCCTACATATGGACATGAGAGGAAGCATCTACGCAGGACATTAATGTGTTCAGCTAGCACAATCATGCATATTGATGCCACAGTGGAGTACCTATGTACATAAGGGTTCTCTTTCATGTCTATGGGTACCTTTACACTCAACCAACTTAATTTATCTGGACAATTGGCCCTGTATATGTACCTTAAAATGTATATGTACAGCAAATATTGTTTCAAAGACACAGATGAGATGACTGTTCCTTACAATAAAGATTGTAGTGGACAAAAATAACAAATTTAGCAATCCAATAACCATTCAAATACAATTACCCAGCCAAGCATTATCTCTACTGAGCGACAGAAGCCTGAAAACAAGTTTTGGGTGAATCAGTGCATTGCTATTTCTACAGTGTAAGATGATTACTGCATCTATAGATGTTTCTACGCTACAAAATTTGCAATACAAATTTGTTCCCCTTTCTTAATAAACCCTGCTTAGGGCAAAATAGTGAAAGACACCCCAGAGAGCCTTCTAATAGAGTTTTTTTTTTCCTCACATGCTGTTATTACAGAAGATTTTGTTTCTAATAACCATAAATAATTCCTTTAGAGGTAACGTGCGTCCAGGAAAGCCATGAAAGGAAAATAATGTAGAGACAATTGTAGCCATGGGAAAGGACAAGTTAAAAGGCAGTATTTAAACTAATAACTAAGCTCTTTGAATTACAAAAAAGATTTTGTACTTTATTGTTCTGTGGTCCGTAGGCCTGGGATCTTTGGCATGCAAAGCATTTAGGGAGGTGAATGGCATCATGCAGAGAGTGAATGGATCAGTCTATTCAGGAGTCCTAGACAATATATATACGAAAGTACCCAACTAATGTTTATTGACTTTTGATGAAACTTCCCTGGGGAAAGAACAAAACAAATGGGAGCATGGTTAAGGAGATTAAGGCACTCATTTCTTATTGTCACCTGGCCCCACCATTTTCATCAGATCTGGAGAAGATTGCTAACTATAAAGTGTATGTCTAACAAAAAACGTTTTAGTTTTAAACCAGAAATGATGAAAACCTCTATAATGCCTTGTACACATGATCGGAATTTCCGATGGAAAAAGTCAGACGGAATTTTTTCATCGGATATTCCGACCGTATGTGTGCCCCATCTGAGTTTTTCCATCGGAAATTCCGACGGACTTAGAAAGAGAGCATGGCAGAGAAAAAAAATCGCATGCTCAGAATCAAGTTGACGCATGCTCGGGAGCATTGAACTTCATTTTTCTCGGCTCGTCACCGCGTTTTGGACGGTCGGAATTTGGTGTGACAGTGTGTATGCAAGACAGCTTGAACAGAATTTTGTCAGAAAAATCCGTCGGAGTTTATCCCTACTGAAAGTCCGATCGTGTGTATGGGGCATAAGGCTTTCAATGTATGTGTCTTCCTGCAGAGGAAATTCACCTTTTCTGTCTATCCTGGTGACCAATGTGACCAGTAAAGATTATTATGGTAAAGCTAAAATGTTGCATCTTTGCCAGAACAGGGGAATCATCCAATGTCGACACCTGTACTAATGAAAAAATGCATAAAAGAGGATTTTCGCTCACTTTTGAGATTTTATCTAAATTTCTGTCCATCCCAGGAAAACACCAATAACATAAAAAAATAAATAAATTAATGGGGTTCTAATTATCTCCTGTTTTGGATACAAATACAGTTTTAAGAGAAACTCTGGGAATACAACTACAGTAAAACCTTGGATTGCGAGCATAATTTGTTACAAAACATGCTTGTAAGCCAAAGCACTTGTATATCAAAACAAATTTTCCCATAAGAAATAATTGAAACTCAAATGATTCCTTCCATAACCATTTATTCATAAGTTCTTCAGTTTATAGTCCATAAAATAAAATTTCCATCCACGAATGACAGCCTCCCCAAGGGGATTAGAAGCTAATTCCAGCAGGAGCTACAGAGTATAAAAGAGAAGAGAGGAGCCTCTAAGTGTAGCAATATGGTTACATTTAATGAAGGTACACATGGTTGATGATTAAAAGAGGCACATTTAACCTCCCTGGCGGTATGATTATTTCAGAAAAAAGGTGCTGAAAGCGGTACCATTATTTGCAAGGAAATTTGGCGTTTTATACTGTAGGCCTGTAATTCTTAGGGACAACATCAATGGCGGTGAGGAGAATGGTCTATGTGGACAGATTTACCCCGGATACCTGCATACTTGGATGTGCTTGTTTTAATCATCAACCATATGAGTTGCTAAATGTTGTACCTTCGTTAAATGTAACCATATTGCTACACTTAGAGACACCTCTCTTCTATTTTATACTCCGTTGTGACATGACGCTACTCTTATATCAAGACATCGCTTGTATATCAAGTCAAAATTTATAAAAAAAAATTGCCTGTCTTGCAAAACGCTCTCAAACCAAGTTTCTTTCAAACCAAGGTTTTACTGTAAATACACAGTTTAAATAGATATGTTTAATATAATAATTAATAATAATCACAGAAAAAAAAATATCATACTATCATACATATTTTAAATCTTTTGTTAAGATATTCTAGAATCGTGCTCATATGCTCTTAATAATGTAATTAAAATGAAATGTACAAATTTAAAAAGCATCCCCGGGAAAAACTATTCTCCCTTCTACTACCCTCTAATTTACATCAGATTGGGTCCTTCTACAGGTGTACACATCACTACCTGTGTATTTTCCAACTACTTATTGGCTGTCCAGCAGTGGGGTCCTCTTATGATTCAGAAGAAGTGTGACATCATCAGAAGGGGACCAGCCAACGAGCCATTATCTGCAATTCTGGATTAGAGGTTCCCTACTGCTGGAAACTGCACCAGAGAGTGACCTGGATGAGGGTTAAGTTAATTAGTTAAGTATACCTTGCTTCACAAGTTAAGGGAAATTAAAAACCCTGCAGAATGTATTAAAGGTTATGGGAAGGGAGTCATACTTTGACCGGAGTGGGGTTTTAACGACTACCATTGCATACTTGCAGCATGAGAAGCCTCCTGAAGTGCATACTTTCTCCAGGTCATTGATGCCAAAAGCACTAAAGGCTTAAAACTTTCTTGAGAGCCAAGCAGTGGCGGCTGGTGCTAAACTTTTTTTGGGGGGCGGCAAACAAACCCCCCCCAGGTCCGCACTCAGCCCCTCCATGCCCCCCCCCCCCCCCCGGACTCACCCCTCCGCAGCTTCCTCTGTGGATTCCTCTGCTTCCTTGGCCTCTCCTCCCGGCCAACCCGATCCGCCTCCTGTGCTGATTCACCGGGAGGAGAAGCCAGAAGACAATAGCGCATATTGATTTGCTAGTCTCACAAGTGGGTGGGTTCAGGGTGCAGTGCTCTGCACCTCAAGCCCAACCGTATTCAAGCCAATTAGAGTTTCAGTCTCTAATCATGTGACTTGATAAAAAAAAAGAAAAAACTCATAGCAAGCTATGAGTCTGGCATCCCACATGCAAACTAGGGGGCCCTGAGCACCTAATGCACTGGCCGTTCCTGGAGCCAAGCAAGCAGTATTTTTAGAAGGAGTTCAGCAATGGCACTATAAGTATTTCTTTTAGAACAGGTTTCCATTTAAAGCCCAACATCTAGGCACCCACCCACCTAGAAATGTGCTTTACAAGTAAAATTTTGGTTTGCCCCTTAATATAGAAATTAACTCTTAAAGTGTATCTCTGATCAAAATTATATATACATACATTTTATTCTGTATATATAATATACACTATATCATCAAAAGCATTGGGGCACCTGTCTTTACATGCACATGAACATTAATGGCATCCCAGGGTTCAATATTAGGTTGGCCCACCTTTTGCAGCTATAACTGCTTCAACTGGGAAGGCTGTCCACAAGGTTTAGGATTGTGTCTATGGGAATGTTTGACCATTCTTCCAGGAGCACATTTGTGAGGTTGGGCACTGTTGTTGGACGAGAAGGCCTAACTCGCAATCTCTACTCTAATTCATCCCAAAGGTGCTCTATCAAGGTTGAGGTCAGGACTCTGTGTAGGCCAGTCAAGTTCCTCCACATCAAACTCGCTCATACATGACTTTATGGACCTTTCTTTGTGTGCTCTTGCTCAGTCATGTTGGAACAGGAAGAAGGGGCCATCCCCAAACTTTTCCCACAAAGTTGGGAGCATGAACAAAATGTCTTGGTATGCTGACACATTAAGAGTTCCCTTCACTTGAACTAAGGGGTCAAGCCCAACCCTTGCAAAACAATCCCATGACATAATCCCCCCTCCACCAAATGATTTGGACCAGTGCCCAAATCAAGGTCCATAAAGGCAGAACACCTTTGGGATGAATTAGAGCGGAGACTGCGAGCCAGACCTTCTTGTCCAACATCAGTGTCTGACCTTACAAATGTGCTTCTGGCAGAATGGTCAAACATTCCCATAGAAACACTCCTAAACATTGTGTAGAGCATTCCCAGAAGAGTTGAAGCTGTTATAGCTGCAAAGGGTGGGCCAACTCAAAATTTAACCCTACACACTAAGACTGGGATACCAATAAAGTTCATGTGCGTGTAAAGGCAGGTGTCTCAATACTTTTGACAATATATTGTATACTGTAAATATTTTACAAATGTGTGCTTCTGGGCCTGTGTCTATATTTTGCTTTTTTACAAAGCACAGAAGGTAAAGTCAAACCATTGAATTAAGCATTATAAGCATTAGTCCTCAATTTTCAGTATGTTTCATACACATACAATTTTAGCTTTAAAAGTGCCAAGATGACTCTACCCTAAACCAGATTTTGCTAAAAAACAACCTTAAAGTGGATGTAAACCCACTCTAATCCTTTCTAAACTACTTCTATAGTGCTGATCTATAAGGATATTGATGCCTCCTGCATGTATCCTTACCTGTCAAATGTCTCCAATCTGTCTGTTATAAGAACTGAAAAACAGCAGATTCTGTTGGTGGGTCTGTTGTCTGGAGCTCAGTGGGTGGAGTCGTGATGTCAGTAGACTCCCCGCCCTCCTCTACACTCCCCTTGTCAAGATGCATTTTCTCTTGTGTATTCCTTACACTGAATTCTGCTATGATCACTAACATCCAGTCAAAATCTAGAAAAGTAACCGCATAACTTCAGAAAAGGAGTGGGGGTGGGAATTAAAAAATAATGCCTGTCTCCAGGCTAGTGCATGAGATATGTAAATAACCTGTCACTCACATCAAGGGGGCGGAATGGACTAAGGTTTTTCTCGGTAAATCAGTTTTTTTTCCCACTAAACAATAAAAGAGGATTATTCAGAGCGGGATTAACTCTGTGTGGCAAGACTGGGCACAGATGATAGGAAATCTTAGGCTTCATTTCCACTGGCGTTTTTACAGCCACTTTTTATAGCCTTTTTTACAGCTTAAAAACGCCTGTCCATGTTTATTTTGTAAAAAAAAAAAAAATTTGTGAGCTGGAGCTCAAAAACGCAGTGGTTGCGTTTTTGAGCGTTTTTGCGTGGTTTTGAGCGTTTTTGAGCATTTTTTAATGTCTGGCATTTTTACAGCTCTATTGCTGGAGCCACAGAACGCCCTGGTCCCGCGTTTTTTTACAGCTCAAAAACGCCCATGCCATTTGCAGCTCAAAAACGCCTATGTGGGCATGATGCCATAGAATAACACGGACAGGCGTTTTTAAGCTGTAAAAAACGCTCAGAAAGGTGGCTGTAAAAACGCCAGTGGAAATGAAGCCTTATACTGTACATTGTGACATCAAAAAAATAAAAAATAAATTTCGGGTTTACATCCACTTTAACCCTAAACATCCCAAATCGTACAGTATATAAAACGTATGCAAGTGTGCAATGCATGATTCTATAAAAAAAAAAAGGCAGTACTTAAATAAAGACAAAAAAGACTGATACATTTGCTCATACAAAATACAACCACTGGGCAAATTACATAACCCAATTGACAATATATTGCTGTTTTAAACATAATAGTGTCAGTGAAGTAAAAAAAAAAAATATTTTCTTTGAAGTTTAAAGTCAACACCCTAGCAGTGTACAATGATATTGTAGAGAGGTAATGCTTGTGTGGTCCTTGACAACCAAATACTACTGGGTCTGCTGACAGCCTTTTGACACTGTATCAACAAAAAAGTTTAATGTGTACGTGGAATTCATGAAGAAACAGACGCCTTAAACTATGTAATCAAAGTCATTCAAAACAACAAAGAAAGTGGAAAGTACGGTCTCAGCAGGCAAAAAAATTACAAAAAACATAAAACTAATAAAAAAGGTAAAAATTATCAAATTTATTTTCAGTGATCTACCTACTACTAGCATATTTCATCATCGTATGCAGTTTTTGATATGTTTATTTTGCTAATCCTTTCCTCATGATACACCCAAAGTTTGGGTATAGTGGAACAGAACTGCTCTCTGAGATTAAGAGCTATTTAACCCTTTCATGACTAAAGCCTCGTACACACGGTACGATTGTTGGCCAACCGAGCGTCTGATTTTTGTCAAAAGGGCGTGTGCCAGAATCTTGTCTTGCATACTAAGGGTACACAATTGTCGTGCAACAAACACAAGGAATTTCAGCTTTTAAGCGCCAACCTTTGGGCCCCTTCTGCTAATTTTGTGTTTGGTGAGCATTGATTCCGAGCATGCATGTTTGTACTTTCGAATTTTGTGTGATGGATTTGTGTACTGACGATACGAAAATCTGACATCAAACCGTTGTCCGCTGAAATATTTACCAGCCTGTCATCCAGCATTTGTTGGCCGAAAGTTGGACAACAATTGTCAAAAGGAGCGTACTAACGGTCAGATTTTAGGACAACAGTCTGTCAACAGACAATCCCCTGCCAACAATTGTAACGTATGTACGAGGCTTAAGCCTATTTTTGACATTTGTTGCCTGCAAGTTAAAATCCATATTTTTTTGAATATTTTTAGAACCCCCAAACATTTTATATATATATATATATATATATATATATATATATATATATATATATATATTTTAGCAGAGAATCTAGAGAATAAAATGTAGATTGTTGCAATATTTTATTTCACACTGTATGTACCTGTAAAACTTTTTTTTTCAGGTCGGGGACACGCATGCACACCACCGGGCGACCCACTCCCACTGTTATTGGACACAGCAGGAGCCAATCAGCGGGTCCAGCGGACCCGATGTTTACCGACACCCACCGATCATTTCCGGAGGAGAAGATGGAAATCTTGTGTTTCTGCTAAGCAGGAACACAGATCTGTCCTTCTTCCCTCAGTCAAAGCACCCCCACGCAGTTAGTAAGCACTCCCAGCGAACACATTTAATGGCACTTTGATGGTCCCTGACGTTAACCCCGTCCCTGCCAGTTCCATTAGTACAGTGACAGTTAATTTTTTTAGCACTGATCACTGTATTGGTGTCACTGATTGCCAAAAAGTGTCACTTAGTGTCATATTTGTCCGCCGCAATGTCCCGCTAAAAATTTCTAATCGCCGTCATTACTAGTAAAAAAAATGTAAAAAAATGTAAATTCTATAAATCGATCTCATCATTTGTAGACGCTATAACCTTTGCGCAAACCCAATCATTATACGCTTATTGGGATATTTTTTACCAAAAACATGAGCAGAATACATATCGGCCTAAACTGATGAAGAAATTTGAGTTAAAAAAAAAAAAAAGTATTAGAATTTGTTTTATAACAGAAAGTACATTTTTTCGAAATTCTCTGTCTTTTTTTGTTTGTAGCGCAAAAAATAAAAACCGCAGAGGTGATCAAATACCACCAAAAGAAAGCTCTATTTGTGGGGAAAAAAGACATACCGTATATACTCGAGTATAAGCCGACCCGAATATAAGCTGAGGCACCTAATTTTACCACAAGAAACTGGAAAAACGTATTGACTCGGGTATAAGCCTAGGGTGTCCATCTGCATGCATCACTGTGCCTCACTTTGCCTCACTGTGTCCATGTGCATGCCTCACTGTGTTCATGCCTCACTGTGCCCATGCCTCACTGCGCCCATGCCTCACTGTGCCCATGCCTCACTGTGTCGATGACTAGACTGACGTTTAACATGGGAGTCTATGGAAGGAGTGCCCGGCTTTGAAAAATCGATGCTCCCCAGCCGTAGGTCTTCCAGACAACAAATGTTGTGCACTTGTAGAGGAGAAATGCGGCTATATGTGTGCCAAGTTCCGGGTCCTGGGGACCTACAACTGGCCAGTAACGGGTCCCCAAAGTCACCAGAGAAATGACCGTTTAACATGGGAGTCTATGAAAGGGGCGCCCGGCTTTGAAAAATCGGTGCTCCCCGTCCGTAGGTCCCCCGGACAACAAGCTTGGCTACATGTGTGCCAAGTTTGGGGTCCAGGGGACCTTTGGCTGGCCAGTACTGGGTCCCCAAAGTCCAGGAGATCAGGCGCAAAAAGTTGACTCGAGTATAAGCTGAGGGGGGCATTTTCAGCACAAAAAAATGTGCTGAAAAACTCAGCTTATACTCGAGGATATACAGTACATTTTATTTGGGTACAGTGTTGCACGACCGTGAAATTGCCAGTTAAAATAACGCAGCGCCGCATTGCAAAAAATGGCCTGGTCATTAAGGGAGATGCCCATGCCCATGCCTCACTGTGCCCATACCTCATTGTGCCCATACCTCACTGTGCCCATGCCTCACTGTGCCCATGCCTCACTGTGTCCATGACTAGACCGATGTTGAACATGGGAGTCTATGAAAGGGGTGCCCGGCTTTGAAAAATCGGTGCTCCCCGTCCATAGGTCCTCCGGACAACAAGCTTGGCTACATGTGTGGAAAATTTGGGGTCCAGGGGACCTACGGCCAGCTGGTACTGGGTCCCCAAAGTCCGGGAGATCAGGCGCAAAAAGGTGACTCGAGTATAAGCCGGGGGCATTTTCAGCACAAAGAATGAAGAAAGTGCGCTATTTTTATCTGTTTTATCTGATTTAAAAATTTAGACTTGAATACTACTTTAAATCCAATTTAGTAGCAGAATAATTGGTCGATGAAAAATATGAGCATTAAGTAACTTAAGCAACTTGCAAATCCATGTAAGTCATCTCTGGTGCTCTACAGTAAGCTGACTGCTCCCAGTAAGCATTGAACCTCGACTGACAGATAACCCTCTGACACAAAGCAGGCTGGTTGGAAAAATAGCCGATGTTTAATTCCTGGTGTTTTTTATGGCCATGTCTATACCTAAGTAATAAATTAAACACAAACTATTTGCTTTGCTTGTCTCATATAAAAAAGAAAAGTATAACATGCATTACAAAGTACGACTAATGTTCTATTTTATCTTTGACATCTTCTAGGAGGTGTACAAGGCATTTAACCAAGTACTGCTCTTTCACAGCACAAGTTTTGCAAATATTTGTCTATGTTTTGGCATATTAGTAAGTAGGGATCTGCAGTTACCTTTACAAGCACTTGGCTTTCCCCTTGCTGTAAAGCATTGAAACAATGCCAAAAAGGCAATTACAGTGAAGATTGCACATTCACAAACTTTCGAAAAGCTCTAAATGTGCTGAAAATTTTTGTGTAATGGGAATAAGTCAGGCGGTATAAACCTCACTTTAATAGACCACTGAATTTAGCAAGAATATTCACAAATGTACAAACATCTTTTCATCATCTGATAAAAAATTTGGGACAATTCACAGGCATGATTTGGATATAAAACATAAAGTATATGTATGTGCATGTAGGTTATGAAGAATAACTATCTGGTTAATATCCTTATTTTGTCGATATATCTATATCGAACTTTTGGAGCAACGAAAACAAAAATAAAACATTTTTTATGTCGAATCTTTTCGGATTTCGGATTCTGCGCGTTCATTTTCGTTTGTTAAAACGATAACAAAAATACCCAAAATTTGGACGAAAATTCATTCGGACGAAAAAGAATGCACTAAAATGCACTAAAATAATTGCATTTCCATGTTTTGTGTACTGTAGACCAGATATGTAGGGTCCGTGGTTTAGAAACATTTTAAATTTAGAATTTAGATTTGCTTTGCAAACTTTTCCTAATCATCCCTGTGCTCCCGTCATAACTGAGGGTACGGTTACTAAATTTGAGGCTCAGTCTAATCCAGAAAAAAATCTTGGGGAACGTTGCAAAACTCACATGAAGAAAAATATTGCAATTCTGTATAATATACAGTGTATAAATAATACACTGATGCACGCAACAAAAATCCAAACATTTTGGAAAAAAACTTGTAAAAACTACCAAAGTTTTAAGTTATGCTGAAATTACAAACATTGTTATTTGTCTGTGGTTACAAAGGGCATACTGCTACCTTACCAAAGCAGATCAGATCAAAGCATGGTGTTCCGTGACAGTAACCATAAAAAGGCAAAAAGCATCCGTAGTTGCATGTGCCCCAGCATATACATACAGTAAATCTGTATGTGTGCGTTTGTTTAAAGAATAAAATCAAACTTTTTAGACATTGCATTGACAGGGAAAGAGCTGTTTAGTCTATTTAAAGTACATTACATTTGATGGTGCTGATATAATAATCTAGATGTCTAGCATATTTTTCATTCTACCTAAATTCCTAATTCTACATACATAACACCAATGTTGTATCATGATATAGATCAGTGAAATAATTTATATCTGTCTCAATGCTATTCAACCCTTTTTTGTTTCTAATGTTTCCACACTTCGGAAAAGTTTGAAATGTAAAGTTAAAGTGTTGAAATTAAATAAAAAGAAATAAATGGTAAAACACAGATAAATCCGATTTAAAAAAAGCCTAAAAGAAAATTTATTTATAAGGGTTATATAAAAAAGTAAAAAAAGTCTTTAACCACTTCCCATCCTGTGACTCTGATCTGCTGGGAGGCCGTCAATATACGGCCGCGCGCCACTGGGGGGCGCACGCGCCTGCCGCGTCACACAGGTGTCAATGCGCGTGCCTGGTGGCCCCAGGCACCCGCGATCGGCAGTTACAGAGCCAGGGACGTGGAGCTCTGTGTGTAAACACAAAGCTCCACGTCCTGTTAGGGAGAGGAGACCAATGGTGTGTCCCATGTACATAGAAACAACCATCGGTCACCTCCCCCAGTCAGTCCCCTCCCCCACAGTTAGAATCACTCCCAGGGTACATATTTAACCCCTTGATGCCCCCTAGTGTTAACCCCTTCCCTGCCAGTCACATTTCTACAGTAATCAGTGCATTTTTATAGCACTGTTCGCTGTATAAATGTGAATGCTCCCAAAAATGTGTCAAAAGTGTCCAATGTGTCCGCTGTAATATTGCAGTCATGACAAAAATCGCAGATCACCGCTATTACTAGTAAAAAATTATAATAAAAAAAAAGTAATAATTCTATCCCCTATTTTGTAGGCGTTATAACGTTTGCGCAAACCAATCAATAAACGCGTATTGCGATTTATTTTTTTAAATATGATATTTATTATAGCAAAAAGTAAAAAATATTGTGTTTTTTTCAAAATTGTTGCTATATTTTTGTTTATAGCGCAAAAAATAAATACCGCACAGGTGATCAAATACCACCAAATCAAAGCTCTATTTGTGGGAAAAAAAGGATGTCAATTTTGTTTGGGTGCCACGGAGCACGACCGCGCAATTTACTTATCAAAGCGTGACAGTGCCGAAAGCTGAAATTTCGCCTGGGCAGGAAGGGGGTATATGTGCCCAGTAAGCAAGTGGTTAAACTGATGAAGTCTTTTTAACAATAGACTTTGCTTTGGTACTTTACTACTGGTACTTGAATTTATAAGGGTTTTATAAAATAGTAAAAAAAAAAAAAAAAAATAAAAGTCTTTAAGCTGATGAAGTCTTTCTAACAATAGACTTTGCTTTGGTACTTTACTCCTGGTACTTAAATTTATAAGGGTTTCATAAAATAGTAAAAATAAAATAAAAATTAAAGTCTTTAAACTGATAAAGTCTTTCTAACAATAGACTTTGCTTTGGTACTTCACTCCTGGTACTTAAATTTATAAGGGTTTCATAAAATAGTAAAAAATAAATAAAAAAAAGCCTTTAAATTGATGAAGTCTTTATAAAAATTTACTTTGCTTTGGTACTTTAAATCCACTGGAAATATGCTAAAAAAAAAAAAAAATTTTGAAAAATACAAAAGCTGCTTTGCATTTAAATTAGCATAATTGTGTGTATGTTAATTAGGCATGTAATATGATGTCTTTTTTTAGGAGTGTTTTTATTTGTGCGGTATCAAAGATTAAGTAGTAAAATGTTTATAATTTTTTTAATGTTGTATATACAGTATAGGGGCTTTAGGTTAGAATATAAAGGGATCTGATATATAAATATGGAATTTCTTGGTTTATTAAAACAGCTAAGCAGTTATGAAAAACAAAGTGAAAAGTATGTGTTTGCTTTCACTCATTAAACATTTAGAAGTACCTGTCCTAGCACTTTTTTTTTTTTCACAATTTTTCATGTCTATACGGTATGTCTTTTATGAGATAGTAGGCCATTCCCAGATATCCACTCATCTGTTCACCTGCTATTTTTTACATCTTATGAAGAATTCACTTTTTCAAGTCTGAAAACAAATTTTTGGTAAGTAGACAGTTCAAATGCTTCATGTCATGGCCAAGGAGATAAGTAAATATATGGGTCTGCTGTGTAATCGCAAACATCTTTCCATTTGAGGAATGGGAAAAATATATAGGAATAGCAAATAAAAGAAAAAGCATGAAAGAAATGTAATATTTGTTTTCAGATTTATTGAGTGTTTCACAGTTACAAAGAACAGTTAGTTATCTGAAGCATCAGGAATAAGAGCCTATTCACAACAGGGCAGCCCCCTGATAAACACACATTCTTTAATCTCCTTTATGTCGCACATTAAAGTGTATGTTATCCCAACGTTTCATATTTCTCATATGGCTGTGTTACCATGTACTTATATACAATATATGTACTTGTATAAAAAAATATATCCTGTTCTCTTTGCGTTGTGATCCTGCCAGTCCCCCTACTTTCCTATTTTAAAATGACTACGCCACAGCATGGAAGCATTTCCTTACCAGTGTGGTCAGTTTTCTTGCATTCAACTTGGGAGCACAGCCTGCCTGCCAGACTTGTGCTGACACTTGTAAGATCAATATACTGCTGTTTCTCTGCCTCCTGCAGACACGCCCCCCCCTGAACTCTTCACCCCCCCCCTCTCTAAGCCCCCTGTGCAGCTGAGAACAGAAGTCATGCGATAACTTAAATTAAAAAAAGGTATTTATTACACAAACGTTTTGCAATTAATTTATATTTCAAACTGAATGGGTTGTTTTACAATGTAAATGTTCACATATACTTTAATGTGTGTTGTGTCACGGAAGTCCATTCATTTAAATAGGCTGCAAATACACTACTGGACACTAGAATGCTGCAATGCTCCAACACAAGTTTGTTAATCGCAGTGCACTGCAATGCATGGTAATGCATTACTGCACTTTGTAGTGTCATGTAATGCAGCTGTGTTTGGAAAGTGTGTTTGGGTGCCATTTGCAATACATGACACCACAACACAACAGCCACTTCCAAAAGGATGCAGCTTTGTCCATGAAAGACTCATGCCCCGTACACACGATCACTTTTTGTGATGAAAAAAATGACATTTTTAAAAACGTCATTTAAAATGATCGTGTGTGTTCTGAAAAACGACCAAAAAAAATTCGAACATGCTTCAATTTTTTATATAATTTTTTAAAAAAATTTAATTTTTTGTGTCGTAAAAAATGATCGTGTGTGGGCAAAAACAACGTTTTCCGCGGACCAGTTTCAGCAGACATGTTCGGTCGTGTGTAGGCCCGAGCGGGCAGGATTCCAGCAAACATTTGCCCGCCGGGCCTTTTCCCAGCGGGCAAATATTTCCGGACTTGTTTTAAAACAGCCCGCTGGAATCCTGTCCCCTCGGACATGTTCGGTCGTCTGTACAGACCTACCGTACATGTCCGAGCGCCCGCCATCCCTCGCATGCGTCGTATGACTTTGACGCATGCGTGGAAGCATTTAACTGGCAGGGCCGCCCACCTTGCCGCGTCATCGTCGCGGCGACGGCACGGACACGCCCAGCGTATTGTTTACGTGCGGATTTCTGTATGATGGTGAGTACAGCCACCATACAGAAATCCCCGGGCATACATGTACGGTGAAAACGGTCCGGCGGACCGGTTTCATCGTACATGTATGCTCGTCTGTACGCGGCTTTAGAGTGCCGTCGCTTTGCTCATCATTTTTCAAAAACGATGGTGTGTGGGCAACATCATTTTTAATGATGAAGTTGGAAAATGTCATTTTTTTCATGATAAAAAATTACATTTTCTTTCATCACAAAAAGTGATCGTGTGTACGCGCATCAGACGTGACATTTTACTGTCAGGATGTGCGCCATCCCAGTACCTGTTCTTTTATGCATTCATTGAAATATTTCAGTAACTTTTAAAATATTGCATATGTAATAATAGATTGTAATATATTAGTTCTCATGGTTTGTGTATTGCTGTATATGATCTCCTGAAAGGCATAATTAAAAGAGAAGTATTTTTTTTTTTTTGCTGTATTATACTTACCTAGGGGGCTGCATCTGTCCCCCGCCGCCTCTGCACTGAACCGAGTGATCGAACAGCACCGATGGCTCGGTTTCTTACAGCTCCTCGAGAAGAGAGCTGCTGACTGTCAAATCAAGCTTAGGCTGGACTTCTCCTTTAGAGACCTATTTTGGTTTGTTACATTATTAACACCACTACAGTATTTGTATTATAGTACAGCAATTTTTTAGAACGTTCCACTATATTCACAGCGGTCTATAACCTTTAAGGAGAACTGCGGACAAGCTATGGAATATATTCTTGATAAGTAGTATATTCGTTTTTTAACAAGCCCTTATTGAACTCTGTAGCTTCAAGCACCTTGGAGTAACCTATTCTCAAAGTTTCCAGCAGAAGTTTTATTAAAGCCGCTCAGCTGCCACAACAGTAAATTGGCAGCCTTTTTAGCATTCTATTCTTTAACATAAACGCAGAACAGATGCACAGAAAGGGAGGGAAGACAGAGTGATCATATCCAAATTGAATGACCACGGCACTTCTTTTGTAAACTTCAAAGCAGAACTCCTGGGTTAACTGCTCATTTTGTCCAGGGGGCGCACAGAAAGACTATACTTATCCGATCCTTCGATCCTCCAGAATACAGCATTCCCCCATGTCCAGTGGTGGACTGTTCCTGCTGTCCTCACGTCCAGAGCCAGGCTATGGGTGTCATGATGTCAGGAACAACCCACTGCACAAGACCGCAAGCGCGTGGGGGTGGCAGGAGCAACAGGGATGGGTCTTGCGCTAGAAGGATCGGTGGATTAGTTAAGTTTATCTACTCTCTCCTCACTAGATAAAAACGAGCAGTTAACCCATGCATTGCGGGCACCGCCCAACTGCATGGGAAAATAAAAATGTTCATGGAGTTATTTTTTAGGATCACTTACCTTATTTCATAGTGTCTGCTGCTACAATGGCTAGTGATTTTTATTTTATTTTTTAAAAAGTGTATTTATTGCTTATTAAGAATATGTAAATATGTCCATAACCTTGGTCACAGTTCAACTTTAAAGTCACCCACGTGAATTATTGATTATACAATCTCCGTACGATCTCCTTTAGATTTACCAATGGCTATTTATTGATGAGGCTTACCAATATAAGATCCAATCTGGTAGGCTTTTTCAATACATAGTTGTTGGTAAATCTAAAGGCATTTCAGTATGAATAAATATGCAAGGAGATGTATTTTGCCTTTGTTTATATTTATATTATTGGAAGCAAGTCTTTTCCTTTAAAGTATGTTAAACATTTCTACTTTATGTCATTTTATAAATTAGCAAGAACAGAAAACTGTCTGTCGCTCTTTCATGACCACAACTTACGATGCAGGAGCACTTAAGACATTTGTTCCCTTCTGGCTGAAATTCATCCCCCTCTTTATAGTGTCGGCCTTCATATACACAACCTGAAACAGACAGAGGAAGTGGTTAGGAAAGCAAATGCCTCTTCAGAACACAAAAACCATAGTCTACATCTTTTGATCATTGTTTCATGTTATCTGTACTTCCTGAGGAGTGTCACATAATAAAAATCTGCATTGAGACTAGCCGGCTTGTCATCCCTATTTGAAGTTCATATAAATAAATATTTAAAAGGAAATGTATAGACTTACATGTTTTTTTTTTTGTTTTTTTTAAATACACATGTAAGGCTTCATTGACATGGATGTACTAACATATAAGGTTGTATTTGCCTGCACGGGACACATCCACTGCTCCCAATTTGACATCGGTAAGGCCCCTTTCACACTGGGGTGGGGGCGGCGTCACTTTACCGTCAATTTTGTGGTGCCATTCTGCCGCTAGCGGGGTGCTTTTATCCCCCCCCTGCTATCGGCCGAGAAAGGGTTAAAACCACTGCATAGCTCCTCTGCAGAGGCGCTTTGCTGCCGGTATAGCTGTGGTGCTCCATTGATTTCAATGGGCAGGAGCAGTGGAGGAGCGGTATACAGTAAACATAGGCCCAGATTCACAAAGCACTTACGCTGGCGTATAACACGTTACGCCGACGTAAGTGCCAATATGCGTATCTTGCACACGCGGGCGTAGGGTGGGAGCACATATGGGCTGGGCGCATGGTGCCGCTCCCATTGATTAGCCATTCAAACATGCAAATGAGGGAAATGCGCCGATTCACAAAAGTGCGTGTCCCCAGCGCATGGTACGCGAGATGCCCGTAAGTTGTACGTCCGGCATAAAGTTATTCCCCGTACATGAGGTGCAACCCGCTAACAGACATGCACATGTCTGCACCAGGGGACACAAGCCGGCGTATAGTGCGTTGGACGTGTGTCTGGCTGGGCGTACGTTATGTTCACGGCGTACGTGGTGATCCAACGTAGCTTAGGCAGTTGTGCCGGCGTGGTTGTGAGCAGGCGCAGGGGGGTGCTGTGTATGCGTCCACATCACGGCGCATGCGCAGTTCGTGATACGTACCTGTCTGGCACTCGGCCCATCATTTGCATGGGGTCATGCCTCATTTGCATGGGATCACGCCCACTTCCACCTACGTCGGCGTGTGCCTTCGAAACCCACGCCACGCTGGCGCAGCGTTGGGAGCACTGGCTTGCTGAATGCAATGCTTGCCTCTCCGCGCTACGTTGGCGTGGTGTACGGTGTTTTCTCTACGGCGGCGTAATGTGCGCCTTGCTCTCTGTGATACTGGGCCATAGTTTTCATTCGAGGTAACCTCTGCTGCTGCATTTTTTCATCATATGCTCTTTAAAGTTGCCCAGATTTACTGAAACTAGAGAGTGAAAAATCTGGTACAGCTCTGCATAGAAACCAATCAGCTTGCAGGTTTTATTGTCAAAGCTTAACTGATCAAGAAGTTAGAAGCTAATTTGCTACCATGCACAGCTGCACCAGATTTTGCACTCTCCAGTTCTAATAAATCAACCCTGTAAATCTCTTGAGTAGATATCATATAGACCTGTGTTAGCCTCAATAATACACAAAGGTAATGCAACATATTGTAGCACTGAGAGGAATGAAGGTCAAAATAAAATGGATTGAAGGAGAGGGAAGGAGGAAAAGAGTCAGTATTATTAAACAATATGTAAAAAAAGTAATAATTGCCTGGACATGTAGGACAGCACAATCCCGGTTGTCTTATAGAGTTTTTACAGTGAACTAGACACTGAACATCAGATTCTGTAATAACGCCTTCCTGTAATTGAAAAAAAAGGATTATTAGGGTGGAGTGGTCTCATGCACATTGAATATTGTTAACGTTGCTCTTAGGGGAGTCTGGTATTTTTTTTTTTCTAAAGACCCCTGTACCCACAAAGGTGTTTAGATGAGTTTAGAGGCAGGGACATTTAAAGGCAGAAAAAAAAACACTGCCAGTGCATCTAGGAGCAGTGGCGTTTTGGCAAGAACAAATACTAAACGTGCCTAAACACATCTAAATACACTTTAACACTAGTTACTGACAACCCATACAATACCTGTCGCCGAGAATGTGTTTCCAGCACGACGGTGGAATAGAAAAAGCACATTCCAGCGAGCGCGTCATAGAAGCGACGGGGATCCGACTTGGATTCCCGCCAATTCTAGCCGCGGCGTTTGGTATGAATCATGAGGAGGAACTCCACGCCAAATTTTTAATAAAAAACTGGCATGGGTTCTCCCCCAGGGGCTTACCAGGCCCTTAGGTCTGGTATGGGTTGTAAGGAGAACCCCCCTACGCCAAAAAAAACGGCGTGGGGGTCCCCCTACAATCCATACCAGACCTGTATCCAAAACACGCCGCCCGGCCGGTCAGGAAAGGAGTGGGGACAAGCGAGCGCCCCCCCTCCTGAGCCGTACCAGGCCGCATGCCCTCAACATGGGGGGTTGGGTGCTCTGGGGCAGGGGGGCGCCCTGCGGCCCCCCCCACCCCAAAGCACCCTGTCCCCATGTTGATAAGGACAGGGCCTCTTCCCGGCAACCCTGGCCGTTGGTTGTCGGGTCTGCGGGCAGGAGGCTTATCGGAATCTGGGAGCCCCCTTTAATAAGGGGGCCCCCAGATACCGGCCCCCCTCCCTAGGTGAATGAATATGGGGTACATCGTACCCCTACCCATTCACCTGGAAGAAAAATGTCAATAAAAATAAACACACAACACAGGGTTTTAAAATAATTTATTAGTCATCTACGGGGGTCTTCTCCACTCTCCGGGGGGTCTGGGGGGAACCAATGACGTTTTTTTATTTAAAATTTGGTGCGGAGTTCCCCCTCATGATTCATACCAAACGCCGTGGCTAGAATTGGCGGGAATCCAAGTCGGATCCCCGTCGCTTCTATGACGGCTTTTTCCCCATGGCAGCGAGCCGGCTCGGCGCTGGCTCCCACGACGGGGCTCGTAGGTGGTCAATCTCGCCGAGAAAGGGAGCGAGATTGACACAATATCGCGGTCACCTACAGTATATGCATGGCCCCCTAGCGATATGAGCTCAAGGTGGACCTAACTAATACTTATGCCCCGTACACACCATCACTTTATGTGATGAAAAAAAATGACGTTTTTAAAAACGTCACTTTAAGTGACCGTGTGTGGGGGAAAACGTCGTTTTATGTCTTCTAAAAAACGACCAAAAAAAATTGAAGCATGCTTCAATTTTATGTGTCGTTTTTCAAAACGTCAACTTTTACTTCACAGAAATTGACCGTGTGTAGTAAAAAACGTTGTTTAAAACGAAGTTTTTTCACCCGCGCATGCCCAGAAGCTAGTTATGAAGCGAGCTTCAATGGAAAAAGTGGTGAGAACGTAACCTCGCTTTGCTAGAACATTGTGAGAAAAACGATGGTGTGTAGGCAACTTCGTCTTTGAAAATTGAAGTTTCAAAAACGTCATTTTTTACTTCACAGAAAATGTCGTTTTTTTTTCATCACATAAAGTGATGGTGTGTACGGGGCATAAGGGATGTAAAATCTTCCTGATCCTGTTGTTTTCCCAGGTGGAGAATCAATTGATATATGATCAAGGGCAAGAAAGAGGATTTCTTGCCCTTAAAAGATGCATTCACCTTTTGGAACATGTTACACTTCCATCCATATTTAGACTCCTGACGCCAGTTTTCCCAAACCCGCCCTACCCTGTGACAGTGGGTGGGGGATCTTCTTCCTGCACCCGCTGTCATTCATTCACAGTTCCCTGCAAATGAATAGATTACAACTACTGTCAGCCACCGCAAATAAATGGACTGCTAGGGCGCTGATGAGCATTCTCATAGTTCATTGACAAGCCCTGCTTTTAATAAACAGTCAGCCTGTATCGGTGGTATATGCTGAAAGCTGCTGAAGCCAGGCATTGCACCAATCATCTACTAATCACAGGTGCAATGTTTTCCAGGCTCATTCAGGAAAAAATAATTGTATATATATATATATATATATATATATATATATATATATATATATATATACAGTGGAACCTTGGATTACGAGCATAATCCGTTCCAGGAGAATGCTCGTAATCCAAAGTACTCGCATATCAAAGCGAGTTTCACCATTGAAGTCAATGGAAACGCATTGTTCTGCATTAAATTCAATGGCATGCAAAACCTCAAAAGGCCCGAGGACAGCTCGGCTGACCTTGGCAAACCTCGGAAAGGCTCGGGAACGGTGTATTTCTGAGATCATTTCCGAACTGCTCCACTCGGCTCCCGCGCCCCCCCACCTCAGAATAAAGTCAGTACTGCACACCGCTTTGGCTTGAATCCTGCTCGTGTTGCAAGATAACACTCGCAAACCGAGTTAGGATTTAAAAAAAATACAGTGCTCGTATTGCAAAACACTCGTTACTCGCAATCCGAGGTTCCACTGTATATATATATATATATATATATATATATATATATATATATATATATATATTTGCAAAACATTCTGCATGTATATTATTTTGTGAAAAAATGAATGTAGCCTTTAAGCTGACTATGCACAGAGCAAATTTTATCAGGTCCATTGGAAAATTTGTTCAGTGGGTGGCCTTGTTTGCCACCTCCAACCCGATATCTTTTGATTTAAATTTTGAAGGAAATGGCAACAGCGCCTGTATCCAATCAGATGCAGATACTGTTTGGATACAATGACCACATCAGATTTCGCCATCCGCATCTAGGCTTGCCACCTGTCCAGGATTCACCCAGGTTCGGCATCACTGAGGGGGCAGGGCAGTGATATCAAATTGTCCACACCCACTGTTCGCTGCGGCACGTTATGCATACTACATTACTACTCTCCTTGGGGCACCCAAAGGTGCCCCATGCCACTAAAGTGTTCAGGTTTGGCATAAAGAAAAGGTGGCAACCCTATCCGCATCCTACACTGTGGATGGAAGAATCTGATGATTTCTTTCTGTTCAACCCGCAAGTGACAAATAATACATACAAACAGGAAATAGGAATAAGTTGCAAGGTGTTTCCACATGGTCACACTGACAAACTCACTACTTGACAATAATAATATTATCTTCACAGTCCTTAAAACCCACAGTAATTGAATAGAGTTTCCCTATGCAAGTAGAGAAAATCTATCTCTAAATATGCCTTGCAGGTGTGTTTGTATTTGTAGTTTATGTGCTTGGCTTGGTATGAGAAAATAACAAGGATCTGATTTCCACAAGTTAAGGGAAAGGAAAAGTGAAAGTATTCCCACAGCATACTGTCTTAGCTATTGTATTCTAATATGAAAAAATCTATACTCAGAGATGTGACTGATTGCTGTTGGGGGAGAACGTTACTCTGTTCTCTACAAAACAAAAAAACAAAACAAAAAATATTACAAATCTTCCTTACATTACTGTTGAAAGCAAGGTTTTGAAAAGTACTGAAATAAAAAGCATCCTGTGAAAGAAATAGGGATGGGCCGAACACCCCCTGGTTCGGTTCGCACCAGAAAAATGTTAAAGGCTTATATGCAAGTTATTGCCATAAAAAGTGTATGAGGACCTGGGTACTGCCCTGGGGGATATGTATCAATGCAAGTTTTTAAAACGATTATTTTTAAAGGAGCAGTGATTTTATTGATGCTTAAAGTGAAACAATAAAAATGAAATATTCTTTTAAATATTGTGCCTGGGGGTCCCCTTAGTCTGCCTGTAAAGTGGCGCATCTGTAGAATGTATAAAACATGCCGCAGCAATAATGACTTTTCTAAAGGATAAAATGTCATTTAAGCCTACTCGTGGCTGTAATGTATTGCCAGCTCCCAGTAATACAGGTTACATTTTTTTTTTTAAAGATGGTGTGGATTCCCCCCCCCCCCCCAGTTCATACCAGGAACTTTGGGTCTGGTATTAATTTTAAGGGAAACCCCACGCAAAAAAAAAAAAAACGGCTTGCCCCCCCCCCCCAAAATACATACCAGACCCTTATCAGAGCATGCAGCATGGCAGGTCAGGGAGGGGGGGGCAATCGAACGCTCCCCCCTCCTGAACCATACCACATGCCCTCACAAGGGAGGTGGGTGCTTTGATTAGGACAAGGGCCTTTTCCCGACAACCCTGTGATGTGGTTGTCAGGGTCTGTGGGTGGGGGGCTTATCGGAATCTGGAAGCCACCTTTGACAAGCGGGCCCCCAGATCCCAGCCGATGTGAATGGGTATCAAGTACATTGTACCCCTACCCATTCACCAAAAAAGTAAAAAAATAAGTTAAAATCACTTTTTGACAAATTCTTTATTAAAAAAATAAAAAAGTGTCCCACAATGTAAATCCACCATCAATCACGCCGCCCGACAGACCCGAAAAACAGCAAAAATGGAACACCCACCACCTCCATGGGAGGCCTTCCACAACTGCTCTCTCTTTGCTATGACAGCTCTTATATAGGCAAGGGTGGGGGCCCCCGGGAACGGGACCTGGGTGACTCTGCCACCTTCTGATATCATGTGATGTCAGAAGGAAGAGGGTCACATCACCGCTTGGCCCTGCCCTATATTAGAGCTGTCAAAGCAAAGAGAGAGCAGTCAGTGGGAGGCCCTCTATTTTTGCTACTTTTCAGATGCGTCAGGCGGCGTGATTGACGGTGGGTTTAAATAAAGGATTTGTCAAAAACTGTCTCTTGTGTGTTTTTTTTACTTTTTGACACTTTTTTGGTGAATGGATAGGGGTACGATGTACCCAATACCCATTCACATAGAAAGAGGCCGGGATCGGGGCCCCCTTGTTAAAGGAAGCTTCCAGTTTCCGATATCCCCCCGTCCGCAGACCCCAACAACCACAGCCCAGGGTTGTTGAGAAGAGGCCCTTGTCCCCATCAACATGCATTTAATTTTTATGCAAAAATATTAGTTGTTAATGTTCCTTTCAAGATTACTAGCCAAGAACACAGCTGTTTCTTGTTAACTAATTGTCAGAGGCTCAGCCTTTATTTCATACACTTTCTAGAATTTTTACATATTCATCCATGGATATTATTAAAACCTTTTTTTACTTAAACTTATGTTGCATATTATCAAATTTAGAAATTGCTAATTTTTCCAGTGTATAAAATAATGAAAATACATTTTAAAATAAATTGGTATCTTACCTGACACTGTCGCATGATGCAGGGATGAGAAGAGTTTTGCCATTTCGCTGAACTGTTGTAAAGGCTACCATGGAAGTTACACCCTTCAGAGGGAGAGAGAAAAAAAATTGAAACATGGAAGATTTATGTATTTCTTCTGCATCTTAATGTCAGTCTTATAGCTTATTGTATTCTACTTCTACACTATGGCCCGGATTCACAAAGCA
The DNA here is from genome assembly GCF_905171775.1 of Rana temporaria. Classification (NCBI taxonomy): domain Eukaryota; kingdom Metazoa; phylum Chordata; class Amphibia; order Anura; family Ranidae; genus Rana; species Rana temporaria. Next base: position 141,254,006 of record NC_053493.1, on the reverse strand, counting down.
CTTGTGCCGACGTATCTCCAGATACGCTGCGTAAGTGCAAATATGCGTCGTCGTATCTGTGCGCCGTACCCACAATCTAAGATACGCCTAAAAACAGGCTTCATTCTACCGACGTAACTTGCCTACGCCGGCGTAGAGTGGGCGCATATTTACGCTGGACGCATGTGGCGCTCCCATTGATTTTCTATTCAAATATGCAAATGAGGGAGATACGCCGATTCACGAACGTACGTGCGGCCGACGCAGGCTACGAGTGGTGCGTGTAAGTTGTACGTCCGGCGTAAAGTTAAGCCCCATAAAGGAGGTGTAACCCGGCAGCAGACATGCAAAGGGCTGCACTAAGGAATACAAGCCGGCATATTTTATGTAGTTTACGTTGGACGTGAATATGACTAGGCGTAGGTTACATTCACGCCGTAGGCAGTGATCCGGCATATCTTAGGCAGTTGTTCCGACGTGTTTGTGAGCATGCGCACTGGGATGCGTCCACGGGACAGCGCATGCACCGTTCGTTATACGTATCTGTCTGGCGCTTGGCCCATCATTTGCATGGGGTCACGCCTCATTTGCATGACTCACTCCCACTTCCACCTACGCCGGCTTACGCCTAGGAAACCCAGCACAGTTTTGGGAGCAAGTGCTCTGTGAATTCCATGCTTGCCTCTCTGCGCTGCGTCCAGCGTAGCGTACAGGAGATACGCTACAGTGGCATAAATGTGCGTCGCTGTCTGTAAATCCGGGTCCATACGTCTAACATTTGCAGGCACATAACCATCACAAATATTGAACATCTAATTTCAAGCCCACGGCTATAGTGTTGTCCATCTTTGCTGCGATAAAAGTATCCACCTCTTTAGGAATACTTTCCACAAGATTTTGGAGTATGTAGGAATTTATACCTATTAAAGAGGAAAGGTGTATTTGTGAGGTATAATAAGAAGTTCTAGATTGCAATCAGTGTTTAACCCAAAGGTGTTCAATAGTAGGTCAGGAATCCGTGCACACCACGGTACCAACTCTATCCTTGTGAGCAAGTCCATTGGGGGTGAAATGTGTATAGAGAGTGTGGCTATTTGTGTGCAGCCTTTTTATGGATTATGAAATAAAGCAACTTTGCAACTGAGTGCGACTTTTATCTTTCAATATAACTTGTTGGGACAGAGACAAATTGCAAGGAGCCAGCACCCGAATGGTCTGTGATTATCAGGAGGTAGAGGTTTGGAGTGGTGGCCTTTACCTGGGTATGCCTTTACTGTTCAGACCTCTACCGTTATTTCTTTTTTACAATGTTTAAAACCTAGAGAGCCTCAGAAAAATACTGTTGAAGAAAGTGGAAAAGTAGAGCTGGATCAACTTTTTTATTGTTATTGCTATCTTAAAGTGTTGACCTTAATGTAAATAATCTGATTCTTGAGCACGCAGCTTCTACACCCCAGAGGATCTCCACTGTTTCCTTGGTCTGTAGTATAATGTAACAAAAAGGGAAACTGAAGCACCACACTGTTTCCAAGATGTCTACATACAGCGTTATTCCCAAAAAAAACAAGAGGGGCTATCCAAAAAGTATCCAATGTGTTTCAGGTGTCCAAAATCTCCCTCTTCATCAGGGTTTTATTGTAAACAATGTGGTTTGAATAGAAGTTAACTGGACCTTTAGGCCTCATGCACACAGGATGTTTTTACGGCTGCTCCTAGGGGCGTTAGACATTTTTCTTTACAGCTTAAATATGCCTCTCCATGGTTTTCTATGTGTACATGCACACATATGATATAAACAAGACCAAGGATAAATCCACGAAAAAAATCCAAGCTTTACTCATGCACACATAGGGCCAGATTCACATACATTTGCGGCCGTGTAACGTAACCCGTTTACGTCACACTGCCGCAAGTTTCCAGTTTTAGTGCCCGATCCACAAAGCACTTACCTGGAAACTTGCGGCGGTGTATCGTAAATACGTCCGGCGCAAGGCGTTCCAATTCGAATGGGCGGGTACAATTTAAATTAGGCGTCCCGGACATGTTACGCAAACAACGTTAATTTTTAAATTTCGACGCAGGAACGACCGCCATACTTTATACAGCAATACGATTGCTGTGTAAAGTTAGGGCAGGTCAAACGACTACTAAAATTGCGACGGGAAACTAGAGTAGCGGCGACGTAGCGAACGCGAAAAACCGTCGTGGATCACCGTAACTGCTAATTTGCATACCCGACGCTGGTTTACGACACAAACTCCCCCCAGTGGCGGCCGCGGTATTGCATCCTAAGATCCGACAGTGTAAAACAATTACACCTGTTGGATCTTATGGATATCTATGCGTAACTGGTTCTATGAATCAGTCGCATAGATACTCTGAGAGATACGACGGAGTATCTGAGATACTCCATCGTATCTCGACTGTGAATCTGGCCCATAGGCTTTTAGGAGCTGTAAGTGGAATAGACGTTTTCAAGCTGCAAAGAAAACCCAGTGCCAGTGCATTCTGAAGCATCAACATTACAGCGGTAAAAAATGGTTGGTGCTGCTAAATGCGTGTTAATGATGTATACAGCATTAAGCTGCATCAAGCGTTTTTAACCACTTGCTTACTGGGCACATATACCCCCTTCCTGCCCAGGCAAAATTTCAGCTTTCGGCACTGTCACGCTTTAAATGAAAATTGCGCGGCCGTGCGCCGTGCCACCCAAACAAAATGTACATCCTTTTTTTCCCACAAATAGAGCTTTCTTTTGGTGGTGTTTGATCACATCTGCGGTTTTTAAAAAAAAAAACACAATATTTTTTACTTTTTGCTATAATAAATGCCCCAATTAAAAAAAAAAAAAACGTTTTTTTTTTTCTCAGTTTAGGCCGATACGTATTCTTCTACATATTTTAGGGGGGGGGGATCGCAATAAAGCGTATAGTGATTGGTTTGCGCAAAAGTTATAGCGGCTACAAAATAGGGGATAGAATTCTTAGATATTTTTTTTTATTTTTTATTTTTTTACTAGTAATGGCGGTTATCTGTGATTTTTATTGGGACTGCAACATTATGGCGGACACATCGGACACTTTTCCTGACCTACACCATTGTTGTTTTTTTATTTGTATTTCATAAAGTTAATTTAACTCCTTGTGGTTTGGCACATTACCACCTCAGGTACGCACCCACATCGTGATAGACTGCCATCCATCTGTGGCAGCGCATCACTATTGGCATTATCAACGGGTAATCTGTCAAGGCCCCCATCCATTTCAGGGGTGTGCCACAGCAAAGGAAATCCATTCCATTGGGTTTACCTTCTATTTGACTACCCAACACCTGTTTGTTAACAGGCATACTGATCACAATCCAGTGATCTAGCTATTATTGCAGCGCCACCATCCCACCACTTTATATCTACATGGGACACTTTTGACACATTTTTGGGACCATTTACATTTATACAGAGAACAGTGCTATAAAATGCACTGATACTGCATAAATGTGACTGGCAGGGAAAGGGGTTAACACTAGGGGGCGAAGAAGGGGTTAAATGTGTACCCTGGAGTGATTCTTACTGTGGGGGAAGGGGACTGACTGGGGGAGACGACCGATGCTGTATTCCTATGTACAAGGGACACAGCATCGGTCTTCTCTCCCTGACAGGACATGGATCTCTGTGTTTACACACAGAGATCCTTGTCCCTGCTCTATCACTGCCGATCGCGGGTACCTGGCGGACATCGCGGGCGCCAGGCACGCGCATCTGCATCTCAGAGACGCGCCAGGCCCCCCAGTGGCCGGAAGACCCGAGGCCATAAAAAGATGGCCTCCCGGCAATGTAGAGCCACCTTGTGGCGGTCTTTTTACTATAGCCCGGGTCTGAAGAGGTTAAGCTGTAGTAATTGGATTTGGTAGTGGAAACTAGAAGAGGGGTGAGAGAAACGCTGCTTAACACCAATGCAAAACACTTCTAAAAGTGCATTTTTACAGCTACTTTTTTCCGAGTTGCATTGGATACTTTCTAGATTGTCCCCCTGACTTTTATTGGAATACAATTGTATAGGGACCTCTTAGCTTGGTGTGGTGCTTCAGTTTCTATTTCAGAGAAATGCTAAGGAAGCATGAAAGTCTAAAGTTATCCATATGCTCCTGTCTGTAGCATACCCCCTAACTATCTGAAATGACAAAGAGATACACCTTTTAGCACAAAGTATTTAAGCAAATAAAGCACACACCTACCATGTCCCCAGTTACGTAGATCACAAAGATTTGAGGTGAAAAAAATGGTTAGTTAAGTCCACAATTGCTTTTTTCCTACAATTTTTTTCAAATAAAATGGCTTATCAAAATAAGGAAATGGAATACCGGTAATTAGGAAGCTGGATTAAAGGTTTAGTGTGGTATAACACTGTTAGTAGTTATCAAAAATTGGAGGTAATAAAATGTTTTGCTTCTGCAGGCCAACATCCCTCTATTGTATAGTATATAGTATATAATATAGTAGGAAACGAATACCAAGCGCCCTGAGGCGATTCAGTTCGCATGTGTTGCGCTATACAAGTTTCTCACTCACTCACTATTGTATGAAAAACACTGTTTTATCCTGGATATGGGACTTTAAAGGCACAGGTGTGTAACAAAGTTGTATAAAGTTCATATTGAATGGTATCAAAAAGCACATATAGTAAGACAAAGGTATATAAAAAAATGCAATAGAACTGTGAATATATTACAAATATATTTTGCCTCATGCTGTGATATACATGGTTAATTTTGCTACCCCCTTGTGTGTTAGCTCAGCACTTTTAGCTTAAATTGCTTTTGTTTTTTTATATACCTTTGTCTTATTATATGTACTTTTTGATACCATTAAATTTGAATTTTATACAATTTTGTTACACACCTGTTCCTTTAAAGTCTCATATCTAGGGGAAAACATTGTTTTTCATACTGTTAGTAGCTATACATCATGCAAAAGTTGAGGAGGACTGAGGGACAGATGGATTTGGTCCAGAACAGAGACACCCCCTCTAAATCAGGGATAGTTGGGAGCTATGCTGTAGGAGGCATGGGAAACCCATTAAGAGCTGTTGGTTTTCTAAAGCCTGGTACACACGACAGGTTTTCCCATCAGGAAAACTGCCAGGACAGATTTTGGCCGGGAAAACCAGATGTGTGTATGCTTCCTCGCAGTTTTCCCTTCAGGAAAACAGCCGGGAATCCTGTCGGGAAAATAGAGAACCTGCTTCCTGTCGGGATTCCCTGCGGTTTTTTTTTTTCTGCCAGATCTACTACTTACCTATAGGAAAGACTGCGAGGCAGTGCCGATGTAGCATACACACTGCCAGGATTCCAGGCCAAAGCTCCATGGCAGTTTTCCTACCAGGTTCTCGGCTTTCCCCTCTGACTTTTTACCGCAGAGAAAACCGAGGGCTTTAGACTAGAATGTTATTCAATGCCACAAGTTTAGATACAAACAATACCAAATACGTTCTCCACCAAACAAAGTGATCCAATCCCAGCAATGCCCCACCAAAAAACCCTCTATGCTTTCCACTTAGGCCCCGCACACACGACCGAGTTTCTCAGCAGAATTCAGCCAGAAACTCGATCGGAGCCGTATTCTGCCGAGAAACCCGGTCGTGTGTACACTTTTGGCTGAGGAAACCGACGAGGAACTCGTCGAGCCAAATAGAGAACATGTTCTCTATTTCCTCGTTAGTCAATGAGGAAACTTGGCTCGCCGAGATCCTCAGCGGCTTCACAAGGAACTCGACGAGCAAAACGATGTGTTTTGCCCGTCGAGTTTCTCGGACGTGTGTACGGGGCCTAACTGTTTTACAGAAAACAAAGATGGGCATTATACTTGCCTCAGACTTTGGCTTTTATTTAATGTCATCAAAGTCTGATAATTTGCTACTTACTATTGGAATTAGAGGCTGTAAATATACAGGGTGATAAACTTCAATTTTGACCTCATTGTTGAGATATGTTTGCAATGTCGAGAAAAGCTACTGCGCTGTTTCATATAGTGTAGAGAAAATGTTTATAATAGAGATAAACAGAATACTCTAACTAAATATACAGTAGGTCTAAAAGGTCTTTTATAGGAGGGGGTCTGCAAAATGTTTTTATGGAAATGCAACCTCAGCCATAGTTATTTACTACTCCATAAGGTCACAGCACTACAGGAAACTAATGGAAAATATTATCCATTAAACCAGTACAATGTAAAACATCTGAGCCATAATACTTATGTAGGAATCATTGCGTTTCATGTTTCTTCCCTGGTTTTGCAAACCACAGCCTATATATAGCAAGCCTTACCACTTTTTTTTTTTATTGAAAAGTGCTTTGAAATACAAATATGATTTTTAAAAGACTGCCTGCATGTATGAGAATAAGCTTAACATTCCACTTTTTAAAAAATTCACTTTTGAGAATCCACAAATCCCAGTCGGCATTAGGAATATTTATTGTGTTTGCTCTTTTAAAATATTTATTGTTTTTCAAATATTTGTTTTTCCATTTAGACTTAGATCCCAAAATTGTGTTGCCATTAAGCCGTACTTAGCGATAATACACCATAAATAGGTAAACTAATACAAAAATAAATGAACTGTGGACTGACAAAGGGGAACTCCAGAAAGAAACTAGTAGACTGGGAAGAACCTAGTCTAACGGCTCTTTTTTCTGCTGTTTAACCACTTGAAAATTACAGTTCAGGAAGTAGTTTTTGGAATTGCTATACTATGCTTTCACTTCCCTGTGTTACAAGTTGTAGATGCTTGGCCTAAAGAGTTACACAAGTGAAACATATTGGTGGCACAGTACTGATAACTGCATTGAAAATTATCTTTTTAGTGATTGGGTTGCCATGATGAGCATTTACAATTCCAGATCTGGTAAGGAGACCAGTGCATTTGAGTTCTGTTTAACCACTTCAGCCCCGGAGAATTTGGCTGCCCAATGACCAGGCCATTTTTTGCGATTCGACACTGTGTCACTTTAACTGACAATTGTGTGGTCGTGTGATGTTGCACCCAAACAAAACTAACATATTTTTATTCCACAAATAGAGCTTTCTTTTCGTGGTATTTGATAACCTCTGCGGTTTTATTTTTTTGCGCTATAAACAAAAAAAAGAGCTTCAAATCAGTCAATTTTTCTTTTGGAATACAGAAAAATTACTTTTTTAATGTTGTTGAAACAAGTAGATGGTTACATATGCCATCACATTTAACCACTTAAAAAGGACCAGGCCTATTTTTCAAACTTGGTGTTTACAAGTTAAAATCTTTTTTTTTTTCTTTTGCTAGAAAATTACTTAGAACCCTCAAACAGTATATCTTTGTTGTCAGGCCTCCTTGAGAATAAAATGGTGGTCATTGCAATACTTTTTGTCACACTGTGTTTGCGCAGTGGTCTTACAAGTGCAATTTTTGGGGAAAAAATACACTTTTTTACACTATTTTTAATAAATAAGACAACAGTAAAGTTAGACCAATTTATTTTTATATTGTGAAATATAATGTTATGGCGAGTAAACTGATACCCAACATGTCATGCTTCAAAATTGCGCCCGCTTGTGGAATGGCGACAAACTTTGACCCTTAAAAATCTCCATAGGCGATATATAAAAATGGGGGCACTTGTAAACATCCATTGTAATAGGAAAAAAGCATCTTTCCCTCACTCAGCTCCATGTCTCAGAGGGTAGAGGACCTGATCGGCTCCGCCTCTACCGACGGCCCCAGTAAGCAGTGGAGACGACCTGAGCACGATGGGAGGGCCCTCTCCCGACCTGATAAAAGTAATCTTGTGGCGAAATAGAAAGAGGACCATCTGCCATTTAAGAAAATACCGGGGTTATGGCAGCTATCTGCTGTCATAATCCTGGTATTCTACATCAGAGACGATGGTGGGTGGTCGACAAGTAGTTAAAGTCTTGTTTTGTTTTTTTATATAATTATGTCATCACGCTCTTGATGTCTTGACCATTATGTACATTGGTACTTTTCATTTCTCTTCCTTGCTAACAGCTTCATGGTCATCAGAAGCATCCCAAACTAAGGGAATAATGATTAACTACTATGACCAGGGGGAAATGGCATCCTCAAGCTAAACTCCTGTTGATATACTGTATTTTAACTCTCTATATAGTTATTTTCCGGGAGTTGCGTTTTAGGTATCCTCACACTCTACTTAATGCTTAGTTACACCTCGGGAAAAGCCAAAAATTGCACTTTGTGTTATATTCATTCCATGAATGCCTGACACACAGCAATAAAGAGTTACATATGAGCTTAAAGATCAGAAGATAAAATCATATGAACTAGAATCTAGCTTAATGTGCATTGCATAGATACATCATTGTATAAGCACAAAGCAGACTAAACCACAAGCTAAAAATATACAACAGCATAACCCTCATCTATGTATATTTGCTACTAGACTACCCTTCCCTTTCTCTTCTTTTTTCATTTAGAAATTACATTTGACATGTGAAATAAACTGTACAAAGAAACATCTGCCACAAATGGTTTATAGAAGTTTTGATAAATTCATCCTTAGAGACAGATCTAGTCAGGCCAACACAAAAACATAAGATGATGCCAAAGGGACTTGCATTATTTCATCACAATTAAATGTGTCTGTATAACTCTCCGAGCTGCTGCTTTCACATCCTGATGTATTAGTATTATAACCGAAATAAAAATGTTGAAAAGTGGTAAGCTCCCTAATTAACACTGTTTTAATAGTCCACAGAGGCATTCGGGTGTTAAGCCAAATTTATTTCTAACAGATTTTAAGATCTACATAAAAAACATGTTCATTTCAATTCACTGATCTTATGCTTAACACATTCCTTCATGTTAGACAAAAAAAATGGGGATTTAATTTTTTGCATGTGTTCACTCAGATTAGGCAATTAAAAAATAAATAAAAAATAGAGCCTTTATTCACAAAAAGAAAAAAAAGAAGAGCTTACATTAAGTCCCTGCAGCCTGCCAAGTGCTCTGTAGGGTGGCAGTCTAAAGGATATCTGTGTCTTCATGTGACAAAAATAATGCAATCCTATGTATCATACTGTACAGTGTATTAGTTTGGTAGAGGGCCATTTGTGGAGTTACTGAAAAGCTGAGGCTCCAGGTGTGATTGGGATGACAGGGAAACATCTTTATTAAAATGTATTTTTTTTTATTATGAATATATGGATAGTCTAGGTGTCAAACACAAGGCCCTCCAGGTCATTTAATGTGGCCCTCACACCTCTCCTGCAGCTGCCGGAGAGCTCCAGCCCTCCCCTGGTCCTCTTCTAGACCCTTACTTTCTGCTTTCAAGCAATGCATCCAGCGTCTTCCCAGCAGCAGCATAAAGTAAGGGGGTGCACTGTGATGTAAGGGAGAGTGGGGGACTCAACTTCTGATGGTGGGGTGGCTCTTGACATCTAATGTTAAGGGGGGGATGTGCTGGACATCTAACCTTACAGATACAACCAAAACTTTTGAGGGCAAATATAATGCTGATGCGGCCCACGATGAAATTGAGTTTGACACCATTGGTCTAGATGGTTGGCCTTGCTGAATACTATGATAAGCAATATGACAAATAACAATTGTTAGATCATATTAAAAACAATGGGGACTACCAGTAAAAAAAAAAAAAATGCACCTTTACAACGTTCACAGCAAGCTCCTCTTTGTTTGATAACCAAAGCACAATCCTTGGACACCACCGGGCACTTCTCCCTCTTGCAGGTCACTTCTTTGTTCTACAATGACATGAAAAAACGCTTGCCGTAAGTTTTCTTTGTTTTTATATATACTGTATATTTCTCATGATACAGTTTATGTAACATTCAAATGTGTGCGAGAATCTTCAGATCAGCGGAATCTCAGTATAACTCATTACAACATATTTACTGATTAATCCAACAAATTATACCCCAACTCCGCAAAATCTGATAAGGGCATTTTATCTTTTTTACAGTGTTTGTATCCAAAATACAATATATCAGGGGTATCCTGGACTTTTTAGGCACGGTATTAAATAACACATCAGTATCGCTAATAAAAAAGATTTACTTTCAAAGATATGATATCATTGGATTGACACTTGAACTTTAATGTCAAAGTTATAGCTATGAGAGATGAGCAACAACTTTATGAACACCTTCAAAGATATGATAACATTCTCTTGACAGTTGTACTTTAATGTCAAAGTTATATCTATGAGAGATGAACAACACTACTATTGTAACAGCCAGTCTGTCTATGGATGTTTTTCTCTATGTATAAATAACAATTTTAATTTTTAGCAGAGATACTGATATGTTATTTTTTACTGTGCATAAAAAGTCTTGGATACCCCTGATATATTGTATTTAGGATATAAACTACAGGGATGCCGGCACATAGAGTGAGTATACAAAACAATCCTAATGCCGCGTACACACGATCATTTTTCGGGTTCTAAAAAATGAAGTGTTTTTTTAATGTCATTAAAAACGATCGTGTGTGGGCTTCAGATCATTTTTCGGGTTCTAAAAAATGGGCAAAAAAAAATCGAACATGCTCTACTTTTTATCGACGTTTTTAACGTTGTTGTTTTTCGGGTTGTAAAAAATGGTCGTGTGTGGGCTTTAATGACGTAAAAAATCCGCGAATGCTCAGAAGCAAGTTATGAGACGGGAGCGCTTGTTCTGGTAAAACTACCGTTCGTAATGGAGTAAGCACATTCATAATGCTGTAACAGACAGAAAAGCGCGAATCGTCTTTTACTAACACAAAATCAGCTAAAGCAGCCCCAAGGGTGGCGCCATTCGAATGGAACTTCCCCTTTATAGTGCCATTGTACGTGTTGTATGTCACCGAGCTGTATGTCACCGATCGTGTGTAAGCAAGGCCGTTTTAATGATCAAGTTGAAAAAAACTTTGTTTTTTCTAGAGCCTGAAAAACTTAATTTTTTAGAACCCGAAAAATTATCGTGTGTATGCGGCATTAGGCACACCTCATCTTTTTATTTCAGAGTGTTTGGTAGTTCTATGGAGCAAATCACTAGATTGCAGTATTTTACAACAATTGTTGTAAAGTTTCTAATTTTAAATACAAAATAAATTTGGATAATTTCATTGAGGATGATGTGTGTTTTGACTACTTATATATATTTATGCTAAAAGTCAGAAGGGCTTAAATTCCAACATGTACGGTGACATACTAAAGCGAATCATGATCCCCTACCCTTCGGAAGCCTGGGCCACATGGCAGTGTTCCAACATGATAACGACCCCAAACACACCTCCAAGACAACCACTGCCTTGCTAAAGAAGCTGAGGGTAAAGGTGACGGACTGACCAAGCATGTCTCCAGACCTAAACCCTATTAACCATCTGTGGGGCATCCTCAAACGGAAGGTGGAGGAGCGCAAGGTCTCTAACATCCACCAGCTCCGTGATGTCATCATAGAGGAGTGGAGGAGGACTCCAGTGGCAACTTGTGAAGCTCTGGTGAACTCCATGCCCAAGAGGGTTAAGGCAGTGCTGGAAAATAATGGTGGCCACACAAAATATTGACACTTTGGGCCCAATTTGGACATATTCACTTAGGGGTGTACTCACTTTTGTTGCCAGTGGTTTAAACATTAATGGCTGTGTGTTGCGTGTTTTTGAAGGGAAAGAAAATTTACAATGTTATACAAGCTGTACACTCACTACTTTGTTGTCACATGAAAAGAGATAATAAAATATTTACAAAAATTAGGGGTGTATTCACTTTTTTGAGATACTGTATACAACTTCTGGTTTTGATAGCAGCCTTACAAGTAGGGATTAGCCTTAGGTTCAGGCCAAACATATGTTTAGTTCAAATTTCAGCTGTTTAAAGTTTGGTATAAAGACTGAACTAATGAGGTATTCGGTTATGTGATGAGCTTCCGATTGCACAGAAAAATCATACTTGATAGCAGTATTACAACCCTTAATAAACATGACAGCTTCTACTTAGGCACCTAATTGTTAGGGAGCCAAATACCCAGCTTCCTAACATCCATGACTCATCCTCCCCACCAATTCAGCTGTCCGCCAGGCATTCTGCACTGACAGCTGAAATGTAAACAAAGGAAGACATCACTGACCAAATATGGACATGGCCATATTTGGTCAATGAACATGTCTATATCTGATCAATGACATCAGCAACTATCCCTGCCCCTTTGTTGACAGCTGTCAGAGGGGACATTGGCAGTCGGTGAGTGTAGCAATGGGGAGCAGTTGTGTCATGTTTTTGTTCCTCTGGCATATGGACATTGTTTATTGTGTTTGATGAGAATCTGCATCTCTTTTTTACTTTTAATAAAAGACTTGTCAAAAAGTGTGTGTGTCCATTTACTACTCACATTTTTTAATGAGTCTGGGTACTATGTATTCTTTATTCATTCCCACAGGGGAAAATTGGTATTGAAGGGTTCTTTATTTTCATGAGCCCTCACCTGCAGACTCCCACAACCACAGTGCCAGGGCTGTGGGAAAACGGTCCTTATTCTCACTAACATGAGTACAAGGTGTTTTGCCAGGGGTAACCCCCTGGTAAGGTACCCTTCCATATGTTGAGTGCATGAGGCCTGGTGTTGTACAGAAGAAGGAAGCCGCATGATTAACACCCCCTGTCCCCCATCCCATTACTTGGCCTGCCAGGCTGCATGCTTGAATAAGGATCTGGTATAGATTTTATGGGGTCCAATTCTTTTTTTCTTGTTCTCTGTGTGCTGTTCCCCCTTAAGATCCATACCAGACCCTAAGGGTTTGATATGGAATTTACTGGGGACCCGGTGTTTGTTATTTTTATCTTTTTTTGCATGGCATCCATACCAGACAATCATTGAAAAGAGGCAAATATACAGTATATTTGTGGGGGAAACCCCACACCTTTTTTGTGATCTCCGGCTTTAGCATCTATATCAGACCCTCATCTTGGAAAGGGTTTGGTATAAATTAAGGTAATCCCTGGATGCTTTGTGTACAATCAGACTGAAATGGAGCAATTTAAACAGCATTTATCTTTCTTTGAAAGGGTCAGTTTTGCCGTAGTAGGTTGCATACGCACATGTGCGCCACATCACAGACAGGTCAAGGCATCCCCCAGGCATCCTATTTATACACTACACCAGCTTTTATTTGATCCTGACTAATTACAATACTTTGTAATATGCTCAGTTACAAATTGAAGCTGCTCTAAATGTATCATATTCATTTAGAAACATTTGTACGATGTTTCTAATAGAAAGTCAGAAAAAAAAAAAAAAAACACTTTCCTTTTTCTTTTTCACCCTTCCCTAAAATACTACGCGTTCTGGTCGCCAAACCGGATGTTAAAGCGAAATTGAACCCAAAAAATGAAAACTACTGGCAGGTAGGGGTTTTATTACAGAAGATTTTTTCATCACATATCCGATGAAGCTGACTTTCATCAGTCTTGCCTACACACCATCGGTTAAAAATCCGATCGTGTCCAACGCAGTGACGTAAAACACAACAACGTGCTGAGAAAAATGAAGTTCAATGCTTCCGAGCATGCGTCGACTTGATTCTGAGCATGCGTGGATTTTTGACCGATGGATTTCCCCACAGACGATCGTTTTTTTTCTATCCGTTTTTTAACCATGAGAATATTTTAAAACAGGTTCTATTTTTTTTTCACCGATGAAAAAAAAAATGATGGGTCCCACACACGATTGGTTCATCCGATGAAAATAGTCCATCGATCTGTTTTCATCAGACGAACCGATCGTGTGTAGAGGGCATTAGTCTCCTGTGTCAGAAATGCTTCTCAGCGGTAAAGACACTGAAACACTCATGCGCAGTTGAGCGTACATTTATAGCACCCCCTTTGTGCCATGATGATGTGAGTGAGTGAGTGAGAAATTTATATAGCGCAACACATGCAAACTGAATCGCCTCTGGGCGCTGGCTCTCATGTACATGTGCGGGAGTGACATCATTGTGGCCCAGCCATTCAAGCAATGAAACAGACCCAACCAGGAAGAGAGACCAAGAGAAGATGGAAGCTCCCATGACAGTGGGGAGCGCTGAAGAACATGGTTTAACAGGTAAGTCTGCCATAATGTACTAATATGTGGTGCATACTAGCACATTACAGCATAAGGCTCCTTGGGGTAAATTAATCTAAAATCAAAACAGTGGAGTTTAATTCAGCTTTAAGAGAAATCTCCCTAATGAAGAAATAGACAGCAATAATAAGGTCACAGACATTTTAATACTTCTGAACTGTTTCCAAAAGTAGGAAAAAAGTGGGTTTAATAGCTGTCTGACCTGCACTTACACCAAATAACTTAATATACAAAGATTAATTCTTCACTTTTAACTTAGGTTAATGAAAAGCCACGAAAAAGTAAGAAAAATACCATATAAAAATGTAGGTCTCCTGAAGGCAGACCTATTCATTACTGCCTTGATAAAACACTATGGGCCAGATTCAGGTAGACTTACGACGGGCGTATCAGTAGATACGCCGTCGTAAGTCCGAATCCCCGCCGTCGTATATTTAAGTGTATTCTCAAACTGAGATACGCTTAAATATTGCTAAGATACGACCGGCGTAAGTCTCCTACGCCGTCGTATCTTAACTGCATATTTACGCTGGCCGCTAGGGGCGTGTACGCTGATTTACGCCTAGAATATGTAAATCAGCTAGATACGCCTTTTCACGAACGTACGCCCGGCCGTCACAGTAAAGATACGCCGTTTACGTAAGAGGTTTATAGGCGTAAAGATAAACCACCAAAAAGATGGCGCAGCCAATGTTAAGTATGGATGTCGGAACCGCGTCAAATTTTTCAAGTTTTACGTCGTTTGCGTAACTCGTCCGTGAATGGGGCTGGCCGTAAGTTACGTTCACGTCAAAAGCATTGACGATTTGCCGACGTCATTTGGAGCATGCGCACTGGGATACGTCCACAGACGGCGCATGCGCCGTTCGATCGAAACGTCATTTACGTGGGGTCACACTTAATATACATAAAACACGCCCACAGCTTCAACATTTGAATTAGGCGGGCTTACGCCGGCCCTAATACGCTACGCCGCCGTAACTTCGGGCGCAAAATCTTTGAGAATACCATACTCACCTCTCAACGTTACGGCGGCATAGCGTATAGGAGATACGCTACGCCCGCCTAAAAGTATGTGAATCTAGCCCTATGTATTTATTAATCAAAAACTTTTTGGTAAGAAAGGCTAAGGTCTCCACTTTGCATGTTTTTCGTCACCCAGTAAAGGCACACTCCAATCAATGTTGAGATTTAATGTTCCACTTCAAGTATTACAACTGCAAGGATTACATGTTTGTTATGGCTAGGAGTAGAGGAATAAGGTGTAATGCCCATCGTTTTCCTCACCCCAGCAAGTTCCCTCCATCTGTGTGACCATGCCTCCAAAGCCTCTTCTCTAAGGCACTCCAGCCAGTGGTCACATCAAGTACAACGCAGGATCAAGAGTCCTGCATTGTATGCGAATATGCAGAGAACCTGCCCACCACCCGGAGTGCTGCCAACCAGGGGAGCAAGGAATAAGGTAAATATTAAAACTCATTCCTCTACTCCTAGACTTAAATAACCCCACTGCAAGGGTCTTTTATCCCTGAGTTCAACTTACATTCCAAAGATACATATAGGGATTGCTGCTCATCTGCCCAGTACTTAAAATAGACATTTAAAGTACAACTATAGGCAAAACTTTTTTTATTTTTGATAGAGGGATGGGAGGGTTAAAACCCCTGTAAAGTTTATTTTTGCCATCTGTGTCCCATGGGGGAAATGTACCTTCACTTCCTGTCCCATAGCCTAAACAGGAAGTGAGAGGAAATCCCTGCAAACTAAGAGAAGCTCTTGGGGACCCCCAGGTCACCATAACTAGTATCCCCATTGCAAGACCCTCTATTACTTTTCTGCCCACTGTCAGCTGACGTCACAGTGCCGTTCCAGGCTCGGAAAAGGTCACGACCATACAATCAGAATCCGCATGCCCGGACCGGCGCCTGGCTCATCCTTTCAGCGAGTCACTAAGAGCCTGAGCTGGCTGCTCCCACCCCCTCCACAGCCCAACTCTCCAGTGAGCGAGGGGGGGAGCAGACAGTGGTGACTGACAGTCAGCAGCTCTCTGCTCAGGGAGTCCTTAGAACAGAGCGATTGCCGGCGTTAGAGCCGACAGGGGACAGATGCAGCATCAGACCAATACTGCATCCACCCAGGAAAGTATGATATATACAAAAAACATTTCCATACTTCTCTTTTTAGCATACTGTGACCAGGACCACCTGGAAGAGGTGGTCCTGGGCACAGTTCACTTGTGGTCCAGTATGGTTTACTTCCATGTGCCAGAGCGCAGAACCCATAGATGATTGTGTAAAGAAGAATGGATCAAAGTGACCTGGGTGATGTTAGTGTGCCCTGGAATACTTCCTTATGCCTCGTACACACGACCAGTTTTCCCGTCGGGAAAACTGCAATGACAGCTTTTGGCCGGAAAAACTGTCTGTGTGTATGCTCCATGGTAGTTTTCCCGAAAGTAAAACCGCCGGGAATCCCGGCAGGAAATATTAGAGCATGTTTTCTTTTTTCCTGCCGGGATTCCCGGCAGTCTTTTTCCTGGCAGTTTTCCTATGGGAAACACTGCGATGGAGCATACACACGGCCGGGATTCCCGACCAAAGCTCTCATGGCGTTTTTCCTGCCAGGAAAACCGGCCGTGTGTAGAGGAAAAAAGCTGCCGAGCCGATTCTCGGTTTTCCCCTTGGTTTTCCCGGCATACTTTTTATCGCCGAGAAAAATTATCACGCATTATAGTCCAGTGTGAGTGCAGACCAGCAGGAGAGTGTGGGGAAATGAACTTGGGCATAGTTCAGTTCAACAGATTCCAGTGGGAGGGCATCCTAAGGCCCCGTACACACGACCAGTTTTCTCTGCAGAATTCAGCAAGAAACTCGATGGGAGACGTATTCTGCCGAGAAAACCGGTCGTGTGTACACTTTTCGCCGAGAAACCCGTCGGGAAACTCGTCGAGCAAAAAAAGTTCTCTATTTCCTCGTTGGGCAATGGGAACATTTGGCTCGATTAGTTTTCTGACAGCCGAACAAGGAACTCGACGAGCAAAACGATGTGTTTTGCCCATCGAGTTTCTCGGTCGTGTGTACGGGGCCTCAGTGTTGATGTTGGTTACCATTGTAATTATTTTGTGATTCTGTCTAGGAAATCCTTACATTTTTATTCATGAATTATAAAAAGAAAAGAAATGGAAATACCCATCTAAATATCACAGTGACGTTGCTTTTTGTTGGTCATTTGAGACAGCATGAAATACAAACATGTTCTTGACGTCCACACGCAGGAACAAGAAATCTACCTTGTCATTTATTAATGCCGCTTAGGAGCAACCAGCAACCGCTTAGGAGCAACCAGCATTTGCAGTGCTCAGCCTGTTCTCTACGTTGTTATCATGACACAGTAATTCTTTTTTACAAGTGGCAGGCAGAAATGACTAAGGAATGAAATTAGAACAGCAAAGAAGTGCAAACAGTGACTTGCCACTAGGGAATAGCGAAAGTTTATTATTTCAGCCGCCTAAGTCAATCCTCTTTCACTGTGCAAAAGGAAATGAAGTTCCGCTCATTCGAGGAAATGTACGATTCATTAACAACCAGAAGATACTTTGTATGTACAGACATCTGACAGTCTTTTATGTCCAACAAAATTGTATCTCTTGGTTATCAATTAGCATGTCACTCAGTTTTTAGGATGATTCCATCATACGGAAAATAAATAGTTGCTGTTTTTTAATTTATTTTGTTGTATGTATATTTTACATTTTTAAGCCAGAACGTGTTAAAAAGACCCGGTGCCAAGCCATTTATTTCAACAGAAATCTTATCATAACATTATAAGCACATTTCATATTTTTTTATGCATGTTATTTACTTGTAAAAGCTTACTTTGTGTAAACATCCAAAAAACTGCTGTTGAGCAACGCCATCTGCAATGTGATATCAACAGCTCCAACAGGGTCAGAGCCGTCATTCTAGTGAGACTTTATGGTATTCCCCTTATTTTGCTCTATAGCTGAATGACGGCTACAGTCGGACCGGCTAGTTCTGGGAGGCCATCATATGATGTCTTCCTGTGACCTCCGGACATTGCTGATCACAGATTGAGGTAAAGAGCCAATCAGCGGTTCTTTAGCATGTGATCAGAGGTCGATTATCGGCATTCCTTTCCTCACGCTGACAGTGTGAGGAAGTGAGAAGAGAGACGATAACCAGCTTCTGTAAAAAGGACATGTACACTATAATTTTTTATTTATTTTTTTCCAAATTCTTGTTTATTTAGCAAAAAAAAAAAACATTAGTGATAAAATACCACCAAGAGAAATCTCTCTTTGTGTTAAAAATATTATACAAATTTTGCTTGGGTACAGCATCCAGTGCACTTGCTGCATGCTCTCACCATAGTAACCAAGCTGTGAAAGACAGCTTCCAGTCCAGTAGTGATCGGGAGCTGGCGAGACTAGCTCCCAATCATGTGACTGCTATGACAGTAGTGGTGGCTGGTGTTTTTTGTGTTTGGGGGGGGGCGCAAACAACCAAACCCCCATCTAGGCTGCGTGCAACGGTGGGCATCTGTGGAGCAGCGGCAGGGATCACACATCCAGGCATCGACAGGGACTGGGCATCCAGGCATCGGACAGTGGCTCTTCTCCTACTCGCTTCCTCTGTGCATCTCCTCCCCTCCTCCTAGGCGTCTAATAGGATCGCCTGTCCTTTCAAACCCACTTACCGATTTGCCCGGGAGGAGGATCAGTGTTGCAACAGTGAATATTCATTCGCTGTTGTAACACACCTGGGTGGGCTCCGGACGAATCCTCTGTGACCCGAGCCCGCCCTATTTTGAAGCCTATTAGAGCCTCCAGCCTCTCTATGGTGGCACACAGAGAAGGGAAGGAGCATAGAGTGCTGGCAGGGGACTTCAGAACAAGAGGTTTGGTGCCAATACTGTTTAAACCCTTTCCCTTCTCAAAGCAGGTATAGCCCATCCTCCTTACCCATAGCCCTATATTCACCAAGACCTATTTTTTGAAGCCCAGGGCAATGTTTACATCCCTTGCTGGCTTCATCACCTGAGGTGAGAATAAAGGTTTCTGGGGATAAGTAGGCTACATTTGTTTAGAGGTACAAAGGTAAAAGGAGCGGGAAACTTTGTTGAAAATTTACCTCACTTTTTAACCGATTGCTGCCCGCCGACCGTTAAATTATGGCTGGGTGGTGCGGCTCTCATTCTGGCCGGGCATCATATGATGTCCTCGGCTTCTTGGCCCTCTAGGGGGCGTGCGCCCCCCACCGCGTCACTTGGGAACCGATGCAGATGCCCAGTAATAGAGCAGGACTGTGGATCTGTGTGTGTAAACACACAGATCCATGCCCTGTCAGGTGAGAGGAGACCAATGGTGTGTTCCCAGTATAGAGGAACACTGATCGGTCTCCTCCCCTTGGGAGTCCCATCCCCCTAAGTTAGAACCACTCCCTAGGTAACACATTTAACTTTTAAACCTTTTGATAATTTTTTTTACCAAAGATGAGTAGAAGAATAAATATCGGCCTAAACTGAGGATTTAAAAAAAAAAAAAAAAGTAAAACATATTGTGTTTTTTTTCAAACTTGTCACTCTTCCTGATAAAATACCACCAAAATAAAGCTCTATTTGTGGGGAAAAAAATGTAATTTGGGTACAGTGTAGCATGACCGTGCAATTGTCATTCAAAGTGTGACAGGGCTAAAAGCTGAAAAATGGCTCGGGCAGGAAGGGGGTTTAAGTGCCCTGTATTGAGGTGGTTAAAGAGGAAGTAAACTTCCATCTTTAAGTTTTACCTGTAGGTAGTGTAAATATCTCCTAAACATGCACTGTTTAGGAGATATTTACTGTAAATGCAGCCATTGAAATCACTGACGCATGCGCTTTAAGGTAACAACCGCCCATGCTGTTTCTTCAGAGCCTTGTGCTGTGACCAGTGGCTCCTGCGCACATGCACAGGAGTGACGTCATTGCGACCCTGGCCAGTCACAGAGCCAGATTCCGCAAACCCGGAAGAAAGACGAGGTGAAGATGGACGCCGTCTCCAGTGATGACATTGCTGAAAGTCTTCGTTTTGAGGTAAGTTTCACATAATGTGCTATGCAAACTAGCACATTATGCCTTTGTCTTGCAGGTAAGAGAAAAAAAAGGTGCCGCAGTTTACAAAATACCAGACACTTTCCCCCCTTCCTGCCCAGACCAATTTTTAGCTTTCAGCTTTTAGCGCTGTTGAACTTTGAATGACAATTACGCGGTCATGCTACACTGTTCCCAAAGTTTTTCTTTGTTTCTGTTATAAAATTTTGTAAATAAGTACGTTTTCTCATTCACTCATGAGCACTAATAAGGCAGCACTGATGAGATGGCACAAATGAGATGGGCCTTGAAGATGGGCACTAATATGCAGCACTGATAGGGGGCACTGATGGGCATTGATAGGTGGCACTGATGGGCACCGACAGGCAGCACTGATGGGCACTGAAAGGCTGTACTGATGGGTACTTATGGGTGGCAATGATGGGTACTGATAGGTGGCACTGATTGACACTGATAGATGGCACTGATGGCCATCACTAATAAGGAGGCACTGGCAGGCATTAGTAATGGGCACTAACTGGCACCATTTGTGGGCACTGATTGGCATTGATTTTGGACACAGATTGGCATCCCTGGTGGCCATGGGTGGCAAACCTGGTGGTCATCAGTGGTGGCAATCCCTGGTGGTCTGAAGTGGACATCCTCAGGGGGGCTACACTGATAATCAATCAGTGCAGCCCCCCCCCCTTACAGGAGAGCAGCCGATCGGCTCTCCGCTACTCACATCTGTCAGACGCGAGTGAGGAAAAGCCAATACACGGCTTTTCCTGTTTACATTGTGATTGGTCATGGCCGATCACATGGTAAAGTGCCTCCGTCAGATGCTCTTTACCGAGATTAATGTTGCGGTGTGTCAGACTGACACACCACACCACCGATTGCTGTGCTGCATGCCTCCACGGGCGCACACCGGCTGTTATCCTGAAAGACATCATATGACATCCAGTCAGGATAACGGAACCACAGCCCAGCCGTCATTCTGCTATAGGCCAGGCGGGAAGTGGTTAAGCACTTTTTTTTCTTACCTGAAAGGCAAAGTCATAACGTGCTAGTGTGCATTGCATACAGACACCAGAAACAGAAACAAGTATCCTAGCTATTTGATGCTTTAAAATGGAACACTGTCCAATCAACCATGATACAACCATGTTGTACAAGAAGCCCAGTGGTCCACAGAAAATTACATATTTTATTTTGTATAAATGCCACACTGCTCTTCACTGCTTTATAATAGCTTTTCATTTATTACCATATGTTGCAGCTCCAAGAGAAGCTTACAATCTAATATTCATTATGAATACATAAATTGTAAGGCATCCACTTTGGAGTAACTATTAGACTCTAATGGCATACTGGTATCATTTGCATTATAAAAAGAAATCAGAGAAAGGCATATGTGCATATAGAGCGCCCAAGATTCTTTTAGGGCACTCTATAAGGCTAATTGCAGGAACCTCTGGGTCCTGGATTTTTACGTCTGATATCAGTTTAAGTACTTAGGCGTCGTGACAGATTTACTTTTAGCTGAAACAAATTCAGAATACAAAAAGCAGAAATGATAAAGCAGGCCTGTCAGAATATTTCTGCAAGAAGTTAAAGCATGACAGATATTTATATGGAAATTGTTATGATACCCATTATCCAGAGCTTTCCCCATTTCAGCAACATTTGCCAACGTCATATTCAGAAGCATTCAGAAAGTAAATCGATTTTGATTATTAAACTAATAATATTTTTAGGACAAAATAAAATGTTTATATATAATGAACCATATCAATTCTAAATAAAAGATTACATTAAATTATTGCACAATAATTGCATAATATTTTTTACGTAGGAAAAATTACTTATTTTAGTAATTGCAGAGGTCTATCACTGGCAAAGATCCCATATGCTGCCTTCTGCTTCTGATATTCAGACTGTAATTATTTAAATGGTACTTAGGCTTGTTTCAGTAAAGTATCCCCAGAGGACTAGGATTTGGTTCGGCAAAGGATGCAAAAAGACACATTCTATTGGTTGCTTATGCAATCACAGTACAGTGTGTGTCAAAGTGTCTGAATAACTCAAAAGGATCTTTAAAAAACATTGCTTCCATATGTCCTTCAACCTCATCAATACGCAGAGACAGAAGCTTGTACATCCAAAAGACCCAACCATAGGCGTATGCAAGGGCTGTGCCAAGGGGTGTGGGGCTCTGATGAAGAGGCTTAGAGCTTCGAAACGCGTCAGCCGGCGGTGACCCTTTTCACTTCCTCCATGACCAGTCGGAGTGTGGTTCGAGGTTTACTTGCTGCAGCAGATGTCGATTAAGCCTTACTGCAATTTTTTCTACTACATTTGTGAGTAGGTCTTGTATATATATTTTATTTCGTTAAAATTTGTAACCTTAATACACTAGGCTGGTGCGCCTTTGTCTTTCCTTTTCTTGTGTGCCACCCTAATCCTTGGGTTGGCAACCTGTCAATGGTGAGCAGGTGACAGGTAAACCGCAATCCTTCCTTGCCAACTATCAGGCCCCGTACACACGACCGAGTTTCTCGTCAGAATTCAGCCAGAAACTCGATGGGAGCCGTATTCTGCCGAGGAAACCGGTCGTATGTACACTTTTGGCCGAGGAAACCGACGAGGAACTCGTCGAGCCAAATAGAAAACATGTTCTCTATTTCCTCATTAGTCAATGGGGAAACTTGGCTCGCCGAGATCCTCTGCGGCTTCACAAGGAACTCGACGAGCAAAACGATGTGTTTTGCCCGTCGAGTTTCTCGAATGTGTGTACGGGGCCTCAGAACCTGGACTGGAAAGGTGGCTGGGTGGAATTTAGTGAAACTGATTTGTATTTTCCTCCTGCAGCATCTGAAGCTAGGCTTCTCCTCCTCTGTTCAGCTGCCACAGGAGGAATATATAGGGGGGGGGGTCGGTACTAATATATGCCACCCCTCCTTTCCCTGTTCCTCTTCCTTATGTTGCCAGGGTCCCCCATGTGCTCCCTTGCTCCCCCTTCCTCCCATTGTTTCATGCTAGAGAGCGTAGAAGAGGCCGGTAAATATATCAAGCGCATATGTGTTTGAGTTTTGGGGTGCACACCCTAATGCAATAGGCTGCGCACACCTATGGACCCAACACAAGCAAAGAAACTTGGTATATCTAGTGCAGTGTAGTGAGGAATGCAAAGATTTGTACATTGGGGGACAAAACAACATCTCTACATGCGAATAGCCGAACAAGGGAAAGTTCTACAGATCAAGACTCTGCAGTTTTCCTACAATTTAAGAAAAATGGACAGAGAGGACAACTGGTCCACAACGGCGTGAAAGAGGCCATCAAAAATGGAACAACCATCCCTGAACTGGAGTGAGGCTTTCGTAACCATCTTTCTTCCACATATATTGCAGTTTTAACATCTTTGCCCTGGTGATTTGAAAACAATTCATACGTTTAGCCATGTACATCAAGAAACTAACACCTAGACAAGGTTCCTGACCCCAATATGGGGGTTATGTAACACAGAGATCCACGTCCTGTCAGGGAGAGGAGACCGATGCTGTGTCCCTTGTACATAGGATCGGTCACCTCCCCCAGTCAGTCCCCTCTCCCTCAGGGGCGTACCAATAGGGTGGCGGTGGGGGCGGTCCGCCCCAGGTACCACACATTGAAGGGGTGTCAGTGGCCGAGTGACTTCACTATGTGGGGTGCACTCCATACCCAAGTCGGGTGATACTGTCTAATCATCCCAAGGCATCCCTTGATTGCTGTGTCTGCCACCCCCTGCCATGTGTACTAGCACTGTATGTAGCTGACCTGATTTGGGGGGGGGGGTGATTACTGTGTCCACCACCCCCTGCCATGTGTACTAGCACTGTATGTAGCTGACCTGATTTGGGGGGGGGTGGGGTGATTACTGTGTCCACCACCCCCTGCCATGTGTACTAGCACTGTATGTAGCTGACCTGATATGGGGGGGGGGTGATTACTGTGTCCACCACCCCCTGCCATGTGTACTAGCACTGTATGTAGCTGACCTGATTTGGGGGGGGGGGTGATTACTGTGTCCGCCACCCCCTGCCATGTGTACTAGCACTGTATGTAGCTGCCCCAGGGCTGTCTTAATGAGAGGGCACACTGGGAACTGCCCAGGGGCCCCAGTTGCATGGGGGCCCCTGCTCTTTCCCCAAAGCAGCTGTTCCTTGGGCCCCGGGCTGCCCCTCTACATCCCAGATATCCCTCCAGCACTCTGACCCCTCTACACCCTAGATATCCCCTACCTCCTACCTACTTGATGTCTGTTTACCTGCATTGTCTCTATTGTAGGGGCCCCAGAGCATTGCTTTGCCCAGGGGCCCATGATGCTATTAAGACGGCCCTGATTTGGGGGGGGGGGTGATTACTGTGTCCGCCACCCCCTGCCATGTGTATAGTGTAACACTGTAGCTGACCTGATTGGGAGGGTTGCAGAATGTAGACACATGCGATTTACAGTGTGCAGAATCCAGGCGTTTGCTATGCTATGGTTTTGTTTAAAAAAAAAAGCAGTATTATCTGTTCAGTAAATGTTATAAATAATTGAAATAGGTTTAAGTAAGTTAATAACTTTATTTTCCAATGTTTTTTTTTTTTTTTTAAAGGGGAGGTTCACCCTAAAAACGACTTTCTAGTATTACATTGGCCCCCCACATTACAATACAATTATGCCTATTATGTTTTTTTTAATGCTGTACATACCTTGGTACAGCTAATTCACCCGTGGCTTCCGGGTTGCGAGTCCCGCGGGAGTGGGCATTCCTAACATGCTGGTGATTGATGTGATGACAAAAAACGAGCTGCGTCACGATTGGCGAAAGGAGCCGAACGGCGAGTCGGCGCTATACTGCACCTGCGCAACGCCGTTCGGCTCCTTTCGCCAATCGTGACGCAGCTTACGCGACGGGGGGAGCTTGTTTTTGGTCATCACGTCAATCAACAGCATGTTAGGAACGCCCACTCCCGCGGGACTCGCAACCCGGAAGCCACGGGTGAATTAGCTGTACCAAGGTATGTACAGCATAAAAAAAACATAATAGGCATAATTGTATTGTAATGTGGGGGGCCAATGTAATACTAGAAAGTCGTTTTTAGGGTGAACCTCCCCTTTAAGTTGATGTAAAGTTTACAAATGTGTGCAATAAATGTTCTTGAAAACATGAAAAAAAATTGTGGGTGTTTTTCCAGGTAAATGTTGGGGGGGGGGGGGGGGGTGCCAGATGTAGGATCCGCCCCGGATGCCAAATGCTCTAGGTACGCCCCTGCACTCCCTACATCGTTTATTCATTAAAATTAGCTGATAAATCAGCAGCTGCAGTAGCAGCCGCTGTAGTGAAAGATTTTTAACCCTTTCACCTCCCCCTCCCTTCATATGCACCTAATCTACTATGTCTCTGCTGTGACCCATATAGTATTCCCTTAGCCTCCTTCTCCCTCTGCATATAGTGTGCCATTATCAAGCTCCATGTTTAACCACTTCCCTACAACCCAGAATCATATGACGTCCACAGATGGGATCTCCCATCCTGGTTGGATGTCATATGAAGTCCTGGGCTTCCCGGCTTCTACAAAAGATGGGGTGTTTACTTTCCTAAAATGTGTTTTCACTATCCTGATATGTTTTATAACAGAAGTGTTTTTTAGTCCCTTTTTCTTTTTTCCAGTAAAAAATAATATAAAAACCAGCAGCTTACATAAAAAAAAATACTAGGTTCTATCTGTCTTAAAAAATTATATAAAATGTATTTGGGTACAGTCTTGCACGGCTGATAAATTTTTAGTCATACTATTGCAACACTAAAAATTTAAGAATTAGATTGTTAAAAGGTTCACACTTGTGCGAGTTCATACCGAATGTGATGCATTAAACAAAAACTAGATTTGCATGTCATCCAAAAAGTAATTATTTTCAATTATGGTCGATGCGATGAAGAAAAGGGTCTTGTGCGTGTTGCGTTGCGAATTTAGCCTCCATAGACATGAATGTAAATCGTTCTGAAATCGCATTTGATAGTTCACATATGTGCAAATTCCACCACACTATTCTCCACAAAAACCAGGAAGTACACAGGAAGTTAACACCTTTTTCCATTATGATTCCATTGGCTAGAGACATTAATCGCAGCTATGTCCCACTCCTGAAATTTGCATTAAAATTTGCGGTAAAAACCCGGTAAATTCGCACCTGAGAAGGACTGAAAAAACTGAACAAATTTACAGCGCAGCAGTGTGAACCGGCACTTAATATCTTACAGCCAAGAGTAACCACAGATGCCCATTAGTGCAATATCACAATGTAATTCTGTTATATACAAGTACTAAAATTTAAATTCTGATATCCACCAAAGCTTCCAAATTATTGATACATTGTCGGAAAACTTTAAACCCCCTCCCCTCACACACACCACTTTCAACCCGAATACTACCTCTAGTCTATGCTTATATACTGTAGTCCCTATATTTTCCGCTACCTTTTAACCCAGGCCAGCTGTATAGTCACGGACTGCGTAGTAGAACATCAATTAGTAGAATATCATTAGAAAAGGCAAGACCAAATTATGGATTAAAATTACACTATACACAATTGTGAACTATTATATCATATATCTCACTATTCAGCGGTGGTAGGGAATAAAATACATACATACCTGTATATATAAATACACATGTAATGGAAGATGTTCCAACTAGTTCAGCAAATTTCTAGCATGTCAGTAATAATAGGTGAACAGATGTCCACTGAAAATCTCCTTTCCTGTGTTTTCCTCCCCATGCATTTTATGGATGGATTAGTTCTTTGAACCATATGTATTTTTGCTAAATGATCCTAACTTCCTCTTTCCACCTCTGGGAAATGTGAACATAGGGTGCAGGTTAACTCTTTAGTTTTTTTGGGAGTAAATGCTTCCTACAGGAAATATAATTCACATGGGTAATTTACTACTTGGGTCACAACCATATCTATCATTCCGACTACAGTAGTAAACATATTACCAAATGCAATATTTAAAGTGGTAGTAAACTCCATATTGTTTAATTGTACCTACAGGTAATCCTAAAATAAGGCTTTCCTGCAGCTACACTAAATATCTCCTAAACATGCACTGGCTTGAGAAAGCCATGCTGCGGCCGTGACTCCCACGTGCATCCACGGGAGTGACATCATTGCGGCTCAGCCAGTCAAGCAGCTGAAGCCTGCGAAACCGGAAGCAAGATTGGGTGAAGATGGAACCCTTGTCAGCAGTGACATTGCACCACTGGAGGGCTTGATTCTAAGGTAAGTCTTTCATAATGTGCTAGTATGTGATGCATACCAGCACATTATGCTCTTAACTTGGAGGGAGAAGATTTTTTTCCTTTCTTTTTTGGGCTTACTACAGCTTTAACAGAATGGCTAATTAGCCGAATTATCAGACAGGGGGTAGCTGTAGCCTGCTGCTTATTAAAAGGGTACAAATTTAGCAACAATAATGCAAAACAGGTTCAGGATGGCAAAAAATAGGTGTACACTTCAGAATCTGGTTGATAAAGCTACACAAACATAGACTCTTCACAGCAATGCCTCTGTAATTTAATCAGGGATATTCAGCTGCACAGCATACTCTATAACAACATCGAGTAAAGCTGAAAATCACTACTTAGTAAATCAGAAGAGAGCACGGCTATTCGTGACTATCCTCATAGACAGCATCCTCCACAAGTGAAGTCTGGGATAACTCAGATGAACAACTGGAAGGATCAAAGGTTCAAAGATGATGTGCCACCCAACTGGGACTGGAGTACTCTGGTAGCAGTCAGGGAGGTGCTCTCGCACAGAAGCTGGGTCTCCTACAGAAGCTGAATACTATTAAACTCCTGCCCAGCTCTCCGAATGCTGGTTCTGATAGTGCAGGGCCTCTTACCGGGCTGCAGATCACTTGCCCACCTATCTCTGCCTCATCTAACATGGCCTCTCAGAGCGGCAGAGGGAGGGATGCAGAGAAACATATCTTTCCAGGGCTGTCCAGGAACCCAGGAAGCTGAGGAAAAAATAGGTAAATAGGCCTGTTCCTGCATCTGAGCATGGTGAGTAAATGGACACTTTACTATATTCCACCCTATTTGAATTTGCTATCATTGGCAAATCTGAAGAACATTCAAATGTATCCATTAGAAAGTATACAGGGGCTCTCTTGAAGTGCTCTAAAGTATAATTTTCATCTCCCCGGACAAGAGTCTATCTTCAGGTACATCAGTAGTTAGTGGTTCAGAGGGCTCCACAGTATAAGCATGGACCTGATATGGGTTGCCACTGGGCAGTGTAAAATCATCAGGATCCATAGCTTCACTTGGGGGTCTTGGAGATTATGGTGGAAGAGAAGAGCCACTATTAAACCTCTGTTGGCAGACATTTTTTTCTTTTCGGCTTAACAATTCGGGACAGGCTCTTCTAAACCCTGCAAACAGAGATTGGCACATCTGGATAGACTGGATAACCACATTTCCTGTTGTAGGACATTTCCATGGAATTGTTCCTATGGTTTTTGCAAATTGCCAGGCTGGTCTGTGCCTTTACATGTGTTCAAATTCTTCTGTGGGCACTATGGCCCAAAGGTTAGTAGGTTGGTAGGTCCTTGGAAATCAGGGCCAAACATAATATGGTTGGATAGGTGGCCTGATGAGGAAAGTACCATCGTATTCCCATACAGTTGTATTTCCATGCCACCATTCATGTATACAAGATGTCTATGCTGCACCTACATGCTGTAATGTTATCCCAAAAGATTTAGTATTATTATATATGTTCTGTACAACATTTTATACTTATAATGTTCTGTTATCTTGAATATTGGCATAAACATGTATAAAGTTCCAGCTAGGACCAAAGGGCCAGATTCACAGAAGAGATACGACGGCGTCACTTTGCGCAAAGCACGGCGGGAATTTCGAAACGGAGCATGCGCAGCAGGTCCGGCGCGGGAGCGCGCCTAATTTTTATGGCACACGCCCATTTAAATTACGCGGGCTTACGCCGGAGGCCGCCGGCGTAATTTTTCACGCAAGTGCTTGGTGAATCAGGCACTTGCGATGAAAAATTGCGGCGGTGTAATGTATCTACGATACGTTACGCCGCCGCGATTCTACCTGAATCTGGCCCAATGTGACTATGTACATACCATACCTAGCTGATACCCCTGGAAGCTGTCCTGTGTCTAGCGGAGGTGGAGAAGCAGAGCAGTAACATCACATTACATAATTAATTTTTGGTTTAATAATGCTTTAACTCTCCAACTGTATAGGATAAAGCTGCATAAAGTATGAGCTGTCAGGTAATTATACAAACTGGCCACAAATGATTTTTAGTTTTTTAAACTGGAAATCAATCTAGACACTGACAGACTGCAAACCAATATCACTTTATCAATTTTTTTGTTGTATGTCTAATCATTGTTTTCTTTGTAACAGATTCCCTAAAACTTTAGCATAATACATGTCTGCACAATGTAATATATCCACAGTATGCTTGTGATAAAATTTGGGAAACAGGAATAAAAACAACACCTGCATTATCTTACAAACTAATCCAAATGAAAACATTAGGAAGTTGACGCAGGAGATTTTGATAACTGCCTACTAGGCCCCATAACAGCACAAGTCATTGAGTAAGCATCCAGTTTATCAAACGATACGCAGTTTTCACACAACCGTAATAAAATAACATCTGACATATAGATGTATCACGTTCCTTATTTTGCTTTTAGTGGTCACAGTAGTAAGGATGTCAGTTAAAAGCCGAAGCTTTCGAGATTTATAATGCAGCTATACTTAGGCAACAAATGCAAACATACCGAGTGTGTACATTTTGCACTAACTTAAATTTCATTACGTATGCAGGTTCCATGCCCTTATGTGTTTTCCTGTTTTTCTTTCTTATTTAACAAAAACACAGAATTGGGCTCAAACGGGATTGGTCACCTAGGGAAATAAAAGCTAAAAAAAAAAACTGTTACAGCCCATGTGTCACAGTGCTTCTGAAATAATGACCTTACATTTGTTGAGCCCTTGGTACTCGTTTGTTCTTACAGTCGTTTTTAATATACCCAATTCTGAAAAAAAAAGTTCTGAATCATATTTAGTGGTTATGTTTCAGAAGTACGGTACGATATTTGTGTGACAGGGGAGTTGAAGTAGAATTCAATTTTTCATTTTGAATAGCGTAAGGGAGGGTTATAACCTCTGTCGTCTGTTGCCATCTGTGTCCCATTGGACAGATATCCCTTCCCTTCTTGTCCCATAGCTAAAACATGAAGTTAAAGGAAATCCAGGGATCCTTTGTTGTCACCAGGGTCACTAGAATAATACCCCTTTCACACTGGGGCGGTGCTGGCATCAGCGTTAAAACATTGCTAATTTTAGCTGCGCTTTACCGCTGTTATAGAGACACTTTTCGGTTGCTAGCGGGACGATTTTAACCCCTACTAATGGCCGAAGAAAGGGTTAATAACGTCCATTCATTTCAATGGGCAGGGGCGGTAGAGAAACTGTGTATACATCGCTCATGCACTGCCCCAAAGATGCTGCTTGCAGGACATTTTTTCCTACCCTGCAAGCACACCGCACCAGTTAGAAAGCACTTAGGAGGACTAGCATATTTAGGTGGAATTGAATAACAAATTAAATTTGAAATCCAGCACTTTATAAGCAATTACAGTAACATTTTGTTTTCCTTTTCATATAAAGGTTTCCCATAGATAAATAAAAGCTGACCAATTTGCGAACACTCCCTGTCAATGTTAAATGGTTTGTCTCAACCCTCTAATTTCCACTTTTTCTGGACAGTTTGGTCTGCTAAAGGAAGTTGCAAAACAACAGATTTACCAGATGAAAATAAAGGAAGTCTTTACAGTACTACAAAAGATTCCTACCATAAGGCCTGTAAGGCCTATGCTACTATATCAAAATGTGCCCCCTTGACTTTTTAACCCTACCTTCCTCCTCTAGTATGTCGACTTACTTCTTGACCTCCCTATGTGGCCACATCATGATGTTTTGGCTACACGCATCTACAGGCATGACAAAATCCTATCACTCACTGACGTTAATGTCCTACTTGATACAAATACTAATTCTGGATTTATCTTCAAATAAAGCACTCCTTAACGTCACATGGTAATTCGCCTCCTTGCACCAGATAGCTTAATATGCTTGAAACTCTCTGCAGTAGGGCACAACCTCAGTGACATCTTATCTCTCAGCTATACTCCTCATTATTTGGGGAGATTTCAGCCTTTTCAAGCTCATCAAGCTTGGCGTGGGAATGGGATCTAGGAATTTCCCTCTCAGATACTGACTTGGAATCCATCTGCTCCCTGGTGCATAGGGGATCCATCAATCTGGCTTCACAAGAGTGTTGCTACAGGATATACAACCAGTGGTATTGGACTCTTGTTTTACTGCATAAATTCTATTCGACAATTTCAGATCAATGCTGGCATTGCGAAAGAGAAAAGGGGGCAAAGCTTCACACATGGTGGTCATGCTTCAAACTATAATCTTTTTTGGAAACAGGTACTTGAGATTACTACAGAAGTTACTGCTGTACTATTCGACTATTCTCCCGCGCAATACCTCCTTCACTACACATTTGTTCCACAAAATGGCCTATTGCAGGTCTTTGTCAATGTTCATGATTGCATGGGACATTGTGTCCCATGCAATTGGCGCTCTGACCGAGTACAGTAAAACCTTGGTTTGCAAACATAATTCATTACAGAAACATGCTTGTAATCCAAAGCACTTGTATATCAAAGCATTTTTTTTTACTGGGTATAAAAGAGAAGAGAGGCACCTCTAAGTGTAGCAATAAGTTGATAAATGTTGTACCTTCATTAAATGTAACCATATTGCTACACTTAGAGGCTCCTCTCTTCTTTTTATACTCGTTTGTGACATGACGCTACTCTTATATCAAGACATTGCTTGTATATCAAGGCAAAATTTATCAAAACATTTTACTTGTCTTGCAAAACGCTCTCAAACCAAGTTACTCTCAAACCAAGGTTTTACTGTACTAACAATGAAAGAATGGCTTAACAAGAAGGAAGAAATCGAAGAACTGATTAGCATTTACTTCTACTTGGTATTGCGGGATTCATTTTAAAAACACCCAACAACACCTTGACTTCTGCCTGTCATGATTCACTGACTCTCAATGGAAGTATACTTGGGCTGCTTAATATTGTCTGAAAACTGCTCTCCTATGCTGTTGTGGCTATTGATAACAGGTCATGTCAGTTTATGGTGGGGTGAGGGGTGTTGGAAGGGTTTTTACATATCTTATTTACATATCTCATGCACTAACCTGGAGACAGACATTATTTTTTAATTCCCATCCCCACTCCTTTTCTGAAGTCATGTGGTTACTTTTCTGGGTTTTGACTGGATGTTAGTGATCATAGCAGAATTTAGTGTAAGGGGAGTGTAGAGATGGGTGGGGAGTCTACTGACATCACGACTCCACCCACTGAGCTCCAGACAACAGATCCACCCACAGAATCTGCAGTTTTTCAGTTCTTATAACAGACAGAGGCTAGACATTTGACAGGTAAGGATACATGCAGGAGGCATGTATATCCTTATAGATCAGCACCATGGCAGTAGTTTAGAAAGGATGAGAGTGGGTTTACATCCACTTTAAGCATATACAGTGGCCCAGATTCAGGTACGACTTGCGCGGGAGCAAGTGTGATTTGCGCCGCGCAAGTACGGATTTGCTCCCAGGCAAATTTGCGGGTGACCCAGAAAGCAAGCTAAGCCTGAAATGTGCCATTTTTGCACGGAGGCAGTTTCTCTGCCCCGGAGCAATTAAGGGGCAATTTTGCTCAGGGAGCAACTTGCGCTCTCATGGTTTTCCCTCAGCAAATATGCAAATAAGGAACTGCCACTGATTCATAAACTTGCGCGTGTGAGGAGCATTTTGCTCCCAAAGCGCGCAAGCTGTTTGGCCGGGGCAAATTTGCACTTTATAAAAGCAGGGGCAAGTTAGCAACAGATGGCAGCAGGTCAGCTGGAGAGCAACTACAGCAGCACCAAGACGGACGAGCTGAACAAGCAGAGCACCCACACTTTCTGGATCTCACATCTGTGTGCCAACATGCCAGGGGCAGCTACAAAATAAAAAAAAGCTCATAATCTGAGCATCAATAAAAAAAAAAAAATCAAAATCTGAGCATAACCAAAAAACAAGCTCATAATCTGAGCCACCAAAAAAAAAAAAAAAATGGTCATAAATTATTTTTTTCTTTTGGACATCCTTGGCCCAAGGGTGCCCCGGATCTGGCTCCTCAGACGCCGTGGTGGAGCATGGGGTGGGGATGGAGGGGGGGGAGCATCAACCCCTACTTCATCTCTCCTGGCAGGTGGTGCCTGCAAGCCCTCCATGGCGTTGGCCAGGCGGTTGAGGACGGTGTTGGTCTGTCCCAACATCCTCATCTGCCATGTGGTGGTGATCCTCAACTGCCGTCGGGTAAGTCTCCCCTCCTCCCGCACAGCAGCAGTGTTGGCCTCCACCGCACCTGCCA
Organism: Rana temporaria; assembly: GCF_905171775.1. Lineage (NCBI taxonomy): Eukaryota > Metazoa > Chordata > Amphibia > Anura > Ranidae > Rana > Rana temporaria. Next base: position 141,220,220 of record NC_053493.1, on the reverse strand, counting down.
ACCTGCTCACCTCCGAAGTTAATAATGCAGTGGCATCCTGCTGTTCAACCAGACAGGTCACAGTGGCTGCGCAGTTGCCACTAACATCCTCCAGGGTCTCATTCTGTCGGTCCCCCCAGTCAGCATGGTGGGTGAGGGCCTGCTGGACAGAGGAGGAGGATGCCAGGCTGTCTGCCACCCGCCTCAGGTCTCCCACCATCTCCCCTATATGGTGGGTCTGCCGGGCCTGCTCCTCCTGCAGACCCTCATGGAGGCTGGAGGGTACACCCCTAGTTTTAGAAAGAGCCTTCCTTGGAGGAGAGGCTGGGGCATGAACTGAGGGAGCAGACGGGGTGTGGGCCACACTGGAGGGAGGGACACTGGAGGGAGGGACACTGGAGGGGCTTGCCCTGGAGGGGGATGATGCTATGGTCGGGGGGGTGGTGGGTCGGTCAGGGATGGTGGGATCCTCCTGGAGGGACACTGCTTCCTCCAGATTGAGGATAACGGCCTCCTCCACCACTTCCTCCTCCCTAGATGGACTCTGGCCGAAATCCTCCTCCACCAACATGCCCAGGATCTGCAGAGGGCCTGACTGCACCCCATGATGTTCTGGTGATGGCGTGGGTCGCCCTACAGCCGACGATGGCCCAGCCTCATCATCAACATCTGTGGATGAGACAAAACAAAAATGTTGCTGGAGCAACACACTTATCACATGTTCCCTTCTACCCCCTCCTATGATACACAGCAGATATGAGAAACAAAAACTTGTTACATGTTCCCTTCTACCCCCTCATATGTTCACTTCTACCCCCTCCCATGATACACAGCAGATATGAGAAACAAAAAAATTACCAGTCCCCAAGTCCCCAACAGTGGAGTCATAGTCTGGCAGTCCCTCCACCTGCTCCAGCGCTAGACTCTGAGAGATGACCTCCTCCTCCGGATTGAACAGGCTGGTCCTCCTCCGGTGCCCCTGCTGTACTTTTTAATGAGGAAAATTTTGTCCCGGACGCGACGCCGCATGTCCGTGAACTTTTTCTGGATGTCCATCCAAGTCCGGTCCTCAAAGCCCAGGGCATTGATGTCTAAGGTTATCGCCTCAAATATTGCCCTCCTTTGGGCTACGGTAGTATTTTGGCGTTCAGCGCCATACAGAACAGCAGTATAGCGCGTCAGTGCCGCCAGCATGATCTCCATCTCCGCTGCCACAAAATTAGCCTTCTTCTTTTTTTTTTGGCCGGGAGGTGCCATCTCGCAGCAAAGGGCAAAATTACCTTGCTCAGGGGGGGTGGAACAAGCAGGATGTAATTTTGCACAGGACCTGCGCAGGTCTGCCCCTATTTATTTGCTCAGTGCAAGCAGGTGGGCAAAATCTGCCCTGAAAATAGGCGCAAACCACTGCTGAGTGGAAAAAAGATCATTTGCATAGGGCACACCCACTTTCACTTGCGCTGCCTTATGCCCTGATTTTGCCTTACAAAGGAGCAAGTTAGCAGACAAAAGGAATCCTGAATCAGGTGGCAATCTTTCCAATTTGCCCCAGCGCAGAGCAAATCAGCTGCTCTTCACATGTGCAACTAAAGGGCAAATCTACCTGAATCTGGGCCAGTATGTTTAAAGTATAACTAAAGCTAGCCAAACACTAATTGAAATTCAGACTGTTAAGACAGAATTACATTCAGTATATGGCTGTCCCTGCTTGACAGAAGTCAATAATTTGATTGACTTTGTCGAAAGGACATGTTGTAAACATTTTCTCCACCTTGGTGGGTGCAGCTGTCAGAATACAATGTCCCAGTCTTGCCACACAGAGTTAATCCAGCGCTGAGCAATCCTCTTTTTATTGTTCAGTGAAATAAAACAGACTTCCAGATAAAGATCAAAGTCCTTGCTTGAGTGACAGGTTATTTACATATCTCGTGCACTAGCTTGCAGACATGCACAGCTTCTGTAAAGTGCACAATTCACACCCCCCTCCCCTCTCCTCCTCTCCCGTCCAGCTCTCCCATGATTGGCTGTCTTTCCTGTGTTTTGATTAAATGTTTTCAAAATATGGGGTGATCCATAGTTCAGTGTAAACAGCCATCAGAATATACATAGACAAGAAGCTGGGTTTTGGGTTTACATCCACTTTAACTAAAGAAGAGTGTGGAGGAGGAATGAAGTGGAGAAATACAGCTCCTGGAGGGAGAACAACAGTGATAAAAGTTTTTGAATCTAATATTTTCACCTTGATCATTTAGCTGGAAGATGTTTGCTGGTACCATAGACATCTAGGTTGGCTGCTCATTCAAAAATGTAGGAATTGTTTTACTCCAGGGTGGCCATACTCCATAGCATGGTTACATTTATATATACTCCTGGCAACCAAGGAGCTAAAAAAAGGTTATTACTCAAAGTGACTTCATGTTAGAATGAGTTCATATACTTTAATGGCAGGGGCACTTTAAGTGTGAATCGTGACTTCTAATTTTATTTAAACCCCAAAGTATTTTACATGCCAATAATAATTTGGTTGGTTAACGTTAAATGCATCCAACACTTTTTTTTCTTGTAATGTGCAAAACAGCTGGCAACAGAATTCTGTGTGAGGTCTTCATTCATTGCAGAATAAACTCCCCTATAAGAAAAGCAATTGTTTCTAGCTTCTTGGGTTCTCCATTCGCAGAAGTCGAGGGAAAAGAAAATGTTATGAAAATATTGGTTTATGTCATAATAGATACATCAGAATTTGTGCACCCAAAGAGAATCCCTCAGGATCTCAGCAGGCTTTACAGGGGGAAAATTGTTATTTGGAACCAGGTGGACAATGTTTTTTGTAATATATTTACGTGAATATTGGCTTAGAGAATTGAGCATTGCGCCGTATTAAGAAACAAGAACAGCAGTGTAGGATTTTAGCAGCTGCAGCGGCCCCTAAAAAAAGAATGGACTTTCTGGATTTTCAGATACCAGCTGCGCAGCTGGACCAGCTCTATGTTTTGAATGTCCATCCTAACAACTACAATGTGTTTTGTCTATATATATCACTTTCACATTTCTAGTAAACAAGTAAAAAACACATATATAGTCTATTTGCCAAGTAATTGCATATGCCCAAAAACTTTAAATACAAGACCATATTTTTTCCCAATAAATAATTTGTACATTTTTTTTTTATTTTTTTTTATTTAACTGTTTAAATGTCAAACGATTTGGGTTGCAATTATATCCTAATACCTAAACCTGAACACCAGACAAAAAAAAATATTTATTACCACATTCTTAATTTTTTTTAAGTATGCAATAAGTACCTGACTGTCAAAGAACCACTCTATCTGTCTGCTAACTGCAAGTATCTCTTTGCTTTTCTCAGTTTGCATTTGCCCTGGTGTGTTGGCCAGGCACTATAGCATTGTGTATAATAGAGGTCGACCGATATGGGTTTTTCTCTAGCCGATGCCGATATTTAGAAATCAGGGCGGCCGATGTATGTTGCTGATTTTTGCAGCCGATATTTTAGGCCATTTTTTTTTATTTTTCCTTCATCTCAGAAAATCTAGGGTGGAGAGGTGGGGAGGAGGTTATTGTTTAGGGTGGAGAAGTGGGGTGCAGCCTATCAGTGTCCACCAGTGCCAACTCATTAGTGCCCACAAGTTCAGCCTGTGAGTGTCCATCAGTGCAGTCTGTCAGTGCCACATCAGTGCCCACCGGTGCAGCCCAGCAGTGCCCACCAGTGAAGATTAGTGCCCACCAGTGCAACCTCATCAGATTCAGTGTCCATCAGTGTCACCTCATCAGTGCCCATCAGTGATACCTCATCAGTGCCCACCAGTGCATCCCACCAGTGCCAACCAGTGCATCCCAGCAGTGCCAACCAGTGCAGCCCAACAGTGCCAAGCTCACCACTGCCAAGCTCATCATGCCCACCAGTGCCAAGCTCACCAGTGCCCACCCGCACCAAGCTCATCAGTGCCCACCAGTGCCAATTTCTTTAAAAAGGCTAAATATTGGCCGATATATCGGTCGATCTCTAGTTTATAAGTCCTGGGGGCAACCAAGTATCGGTAGGCCTGCTTGTCTTAAAAGGAAAGGGGGCTGATATAGGTGAAGCACACAGTAGCCAGCTATAGTGTCTGACCACCTGCGTTGGGGTAGACGTGACACTGAATTTGACTTTCGATTCACCTCTTGCAGTCCCAAAATAGCAAAGCTCAGACCAGGAGAGATAGAAGCAGCAAAATTATCTAATTAGTTGTGCTAAGATGAAAGGGTAAATAAGAGAGAGTAAAGTTAGAGAGAGATGAGCTCATCAATCTGCTGCTTCTACTTTCACTGTCTAGTCACAAGGTGGGATGGAGACCTGTAAGTGTCACTGAACATCTGTGCATTCAGCTGCTTCCTTGGTGTAAACCTATACTATGAAAACCAGTAGGCTGACATTGCTAACCTTTATCAATGCGATATTTCTGCCTTTCATACCAAACCAATAGCTTCAATACTATCTGATGTGCTGACCCAGAACTAGCATGCAGCTCAGGAGTTCTGACTTTGCTCTGACTTCACTGATCAGATGTTTGTTCCAGGCTAGTGACTTGAAAAAAACATAAAGTGGACGAAAACCCAAACTATGACTATTCTTAAAATTCATCCCCCTTTCTCCTACCTATGCTGCCTAACTTGTATAAAAGAGATATATATTTTCAATCTGCTCTGGTCTGGTCATATGATCCTGCAGCTCTGTGGAAACGAGCACTCAACAAAGTCTGTGAATTTGAAGAGCAATCACCCATGGCTCCCATGGCCCAGTGGTTGCCGGTGCTTCCACCTCTCCCCTGCAGCAGCTGCTCACTGACACAGGGGAGCTTGAGTTGCAGGATCACATGACCAGACTGAAGCAGATTAAAATTAGGTAAGTACACTTATTATTATTTAACGGGTTAAGCAGGATAAGTAGAAGGAAAGGGGAGGGAACAGTTTTAAGAATAGTTATAGTTCGGCTTTTCTACCACTTCAATATAGAACCAATTAACTAGAGCTTAGCGATATCAGACTCCACATTTAATAACGACAGCGTCCAGTTACAGGTACCTTTATTACAAACATATTGTGAGTTTCTCCGCTTTTCCATATGATAAAACTCACATATTCACTGATGTCACAAGGCCAAATGGTAACTTAGTGGCCCTCCTAGAGAAGTATAGAAACAAAACTCTAATCTACCCCTGTCACCCTGCTGCCCCCTACCAGCAAGGGAAAATGTGTACCAAATGAAAGATCTGTTCTACCACCATATTGTCAATTTTAAGAAATCTCTGCTTTCTACCTTAATAAAACTTCAGTCTTCTTTGTAAGATCCAAAGCAACCATTATTCTAAAAAGAATTAATAAAATATTAGGGATGAGTGAATCTGCCTGGTTTTAATTAGAGGGGGTTTAATTGAATCCTGCTTGAAATCTGTAAAAGCCGAACTTGGCAGCAAACTACACTGAAATCTAGGGGAGTGAATCTTATTATTACATTACAGCCTTTTTCAAGGCTAATATGCAAGCTATTTTTTCATAAAAGGGCATGGGGAGCTGGTCAATGACACTGGGGGCATTTACTAAAGTAAAAAAAAAAGCAGAAGGTCCTTCTAATATAACGTTGAGGGTTGCATGGATAAACACCAATCCTTTAACCTTTTCACTTCCAGATGTGTTTTTGTGTTATTTGCATACATGTTTAGAAAAAAAATTAGGCCAGAAGTTTACCTAAAACCCCCAAAATATTAATTATTTTCTGAAAGCAGAGGCCTTAACCACTTCCAGTCTGGGCCAATTTTGACTTTCATCTCCTACATGTAAAAAACATATTTTTGGGGTAGAAAACTACACACAATATTTGAGAACATTTTTTTTTTAAATATACACTTTAATGAATTTTAATGCATAAAAACTGAATATAAGAAATAATTGTTTGGTAACATATAAAAGACGATGTTATGCCGAGTAAACAGGTGACCAAACATGTCACACTTTAAAGTTGTGTCCGCCCAAACTACAATTTTTAAAAATCTCCAAAGACGACGCTTTAAAATCCTTTACAGGTTACCAGTTTAGAATTACAAAGGGAACTGGTGTTAGAATTATTTTCCTTACTCTTAGGCCGCGTACACACGGTCGGTGAAAACCGATGAAAACAGACTGAAGGACCTTTTCATCGGTTCAAACCGATCGTGTGTGGGCCCCATCGGTCCGTTATCCTTCGGTCAAAAAATTTAGAACTTGCTTTAAAATTGAACCGATGGACGCCTAACCGATCAGTCAAAACCGATGGTTAGTATGCAAAAGCATCGGTTAAAAATGCACGTATGCTCAGAATCAAGTCGACGCATGCTTGGAAGCATTGAACTTCGTTTTTTTCAGCACGTCGTTGTGTTTTACGTCACCGCATTCTGACACAATCGTTTTTTTAACCTATGGTGTGTAGGCACATCAGACCATCAGTCAGCTTCATCGGTTAACCTATGACAACAGTCCATCTGACCGTTCTCATCGGATGGACCGACTGTGTGTACGCGGCCTTACATTTGCGGCAATACCTCACATGTGTGGTGCAATCGCTTACATATACGACACATTTGCATGTAAACAAATGTTTATTACAATTTATTTTATTTTTAAAAGATTACACTGTATCTTTAATTTTTAGTTTTTTATTGCTATCAGAGGGGATGGACAACATCCCTTGTGATAGCATGGGCTGTGACAGGTCCTCTTTATGGAGAGATCCGAGGTCTTTTAGACCTTTCCTGTGGCATTCAAAGCATCTGATCAAATCAAGATTGGTTTCATCAGATACTTGCTAAAGCCGGTAATGGCTTGTTTACATGAGACTGAAACCTTAAGGCGGTGTTCCAGCCGCAATTTTGTTTTTAAAGTCAGCAGCTACAGACACTGTAGCTACTGACTTTTAAAAAGGGCACTTACCTGTCCTAGGCACACGTGACGTTGCCCCCCCCCCCCCCCCAGGCTGATTCCTCAATCGTGGCAGGTCCCGGCGCCACCATAATTTTGTCAAAAGTGTGGTGTGCATATGTATTCATTTGTAGAACCACCTTTCACTGCAATTACAGTGAAAAGTCTTTTTGGGGATGTCTCTCCCCGCTTTGCACTAAGCTTGACATTTTTGCCCATTATTCTTTGCAAAAAAGCTCAAGCTCTGTCAGATTGGATGGAGAGAGTCTGTGAATAGCAATTTTTAAGTCTTGCCACAGATTCAATTGGATTTAGGTCTGGACTTTGACTGGGCTATTCTAACACATGAATATGCTTTGATCCAAACCATTTCACTATAGCTCTGGTTGTATGTTTAGGGTCGTTGTCCTGTAGGAAGGTAAACCTCCATCCCAGTCTCAAGTCTTTTGCACAATTTTACAGGTTTTCTTCTAAGATTGCCCTGTATTTGGCTCCATCCATATTCCCATCAACTCTGACCAGCTTCCCTGTCCCTGCTGAAGAAAAGCATCCCCACAACATGATGCTGCCACCACCATGTTTCACAGTGGAGATGGTGTGTTCAGGGTAATGTGCAGTGTTAGTTTTCTGCCACACAAAGCGTTTTGCTTTTAGGCCAAAAAGTTCAATTTTGGTCTCATCTGACCAGAGTACCTTTTTCCACATGTTTGCTGTGTCTCCCACATGGCTTCTGGAGTGCAAGACTAATACTTGTCCTGTGGACAGATTCTCCCACCTGTGATGTGGATCTCTGCAGCTCCTCCAGAGTTACCATGGGCCTCTTGGCTGCTTCTCTGATTAATGTTCTCCTTGCCCAGCCTGTCAATTTAGGTGGATGGACACATCTTGGTAGGTTTGCAGGTGTGCCATACTCTTTCCATTTTTGGATGATGGATTGAACAGCCCCCCCCCCTCCCATCCAGCGATGTGCAGAGAGCCTCCTTATTGGCTTATACACAGCAGCGGGAGACATTGGCTCTTGCTGCTGTCAATCACAGAGTTCTTTCTGCACTTCTGTGACCCATTTTAGGCAGGCGACTGTTGGCTGACATCACAGTAGCCACTCCTGCCTACTCCACAGCCCAGAACTCCAGTGAGAGTGGGGGGGGCAGAGCAGACAGCTGTAAATGAGAGTCACCAGCTCTCTGCTCAGGAAATCCTAAGAATTGAGCGATCAGTGGTGTTTGATCGCTCGGTTCTCAGTCTTCAAGCCAGCAAGGGGGGGACAGATGCAGCATCTAGGTATGATTCTGAAAAAATGCTTTCCTTTTAAGGACTGGTAAGCTGTACTATAATACATTTTTGTCCTTGGCTTTATATACACTTTAATTCTCAAACTTTGAAAATCAGTTTGCCACAAGCTGACAAATTCCAATTAACGTGGAGCTTCTGGAGACTACTGCCTTGCTCTTCACCCACTACTGAATGGAAATTGAGTGGTTAAATTTTTTCCAGCTGACTGCAGCTGCTGTTCTAAAGACTCCCTTTGCCCTTAGCTAAGAGTAAGCATCGGTTATCGATGTGAAACGCGTCAGCTCTGTTACCCCACTGTTTGCAGTTTTTTTTTGCTGTTGTAGTTTTCGTTTTACTGGAATAAAAGGCACCATTTTTCATACTTTATTGGAGTGCGGCTGTCCATCATCTCCTCCCTCTTATTTATACTCCCCTTGCCTGTGTTATTCTTTATCATTAGCAGGGCAGGCTGGTAATGTGCCTAGTGATTGACAGGCAGAGTGCTTATGTAAACATTGTTTTTTTTTTTAACATTAGAGGGAAACTCCCACAAACTGTATTCTGCTAAGGATGGTTTATGTATTATGCCGGTACTGTCATTTTAAATTAAAATCCATTTAGGTCCCATTCTCAATTTATCAGTTTTTCTTCTTTTTTTTATTTTTATAAATGTATTATATATATAGCATGGTCATTTAAACATTATTCAAAATGGCAGTTTTCAATAGGACAAGTTTCACAATCACATATACAGAACAATCCATTGATTGCTTTATTTAATTTGAACCCTTGTTTTATGACATAATAGTCAATATTCTTCTGCCCCGTTGTACTTTCCAAGTGATATATGTATTAAGAGTACACAAATCTTTAAATATTTACAGCCTCCTTGTTTTGAAGCTGCAATTTGTGGCAAGGAGATATTAATAAGTCATGACAGCAAGGACAATTTAGGCTATCAACCACACGTACTGCACACCTGGAACAATTGAAAGACCCTTCTGGAACAAATCTGCAATGATTACCATGGTAGACCTATTAAAGTAAGCAACTGCAGGCATCCCAGCTATGAATAACTGGAACTTCTGAAAGTCTGAGCACTCGAGAACAGTCTGAAGGCATAAATAGTGCATAACTATAACAGAGGCAATCTTATGGGGGAGAGGAAAATATAATGCAAATTGCAAATGTGCTTGGATTACTTTAAATGAACGCCGCACAAATCATTTGATATCAAGGAAAATATGTTTGTTGCCAATAATAAAAAAAAACTCTTTCTTACTAGGAGATCAAAAAAGAGTCTTCTTTAATCAGTGTTATGAAACCTAAGGAAGCCATGCCGTGGTGAGGGAACCATATCAAGTGTACATAAAGAGCTTCCCTGACTGAAAAACATCAATATTCTTGTTGCTTGGCTGTCATTATTTCCCCTTACCTAGATTATTTATTTTATTTTATTTTTTGAGTAGTCCTTTGTATGCATGCTGTGTATGAATAGAACCAGGTTTATACTAATGAATGCGTGTGTTCAGCCAATACACTTGTGATCATTTCTAAAAATCTAAGCAAAGGAAACTCAAGCATTTGCCTGTAGCAGCCAATCAGACCCACACACAATGGCCTTATTTTACATTTGCCACACGTTTATACATACCTCCCAACATTTAAAAAGTCCACTGCGGGACAGTTGTTGAGCGGGGGGGGGGGGTGTTTATGGTCGAAGTAGTTGAGCGGGGAGGGCGCAAATTTAAGTTGATGAGCGGGGGGGGGGGTTGGAATCAGCTCTGCTCCGCCTCCTCCTTCAGCTCCTTCAGCTCCGCCCGCCTTCTCCTTCAGCTCCACCCGCCTTCTACTTCAGCTCCGCACGCCTCCTCCTTCAGTACTTCAGTACTGCCCATTCAGCGCCGCCCGGCTCCTCCTTCAGCTCCGCCCGCCTTCTCCTTCAGCTCCGCCCGCCTCCTCCTTCAGTACTTCAGTACTGCCCATTCAGCTCCGCTCGGCTCCTCCTTCAGCTCCGCCCTCCTTCTCCTTCAGCTCCGCCCGCCTCCTCCTTCAGTACTGCCCATTCAGGTCCGCTCGCTTGAGCGGGGGAGCGGGGGGGCTGCTTGCAGTTCTAGAGCTCGGATCATCAGTGCGGGAAATGTAACCCTTTTGCGGGACTGCGGGAATATGCAGTCAGTGCGGGAAAATCCTGCAGAATCTGTGCTTGTTGGGAGGTATGCGTTTATACATAAACGTTTCACTCTGTAAATCATGAGCTATATTGTGCAGGTTAACAGCGCCATTGTCAGCCTGCCGTGGGCACTCCTTTAAAGGGGTTGTTAAGGTTCATTTTTTATTTTCTAAATAGGTTCCTTTAAGCTAGTGCATTGTTGGTTCGCTAACCTTTTCCTTCAATTTTCCTTCTAAATGTTTTTGTTCTTTGTCTGAATTTCTCACTTCCTGTTCCTCCTCAGTAAACTTGCCCCCATCATCTGAGCTGTTCTGGCTGGGGGTTAGTCAGCCAGAACAGCTTACTGAGGAGGAACATTAAGTGAACAGGAAGTAATACAAATGATAAAATAACAAAACCCACAATTGCTACAATGTCTACCTTCAACCCAGAGATTTTCCCTGCAGTATTTTTTTCTACTGCTATATGACCTTTGATCAGAATTATTCAACCCATATCCTAGGCCCACATCCTTCTTGGCCCAACCAAGCCTGAGACTGGACAGTGAAAAGAGAAGCAGCTTTATCTTCCTATCAGCATGCTTCTTGTTAACACATGAACTGTTTGGCTGCTTGTACTGTTTCTTCCTTTCGTACTTCAGCCTAAAGTTTCCTACAACTAAATTTGTCCGGTTCACCAAAACGGGCAAAATTCCAATTAATCTGTGGCTATCCCTGTTGAACAGAGTTGATCGCTAGATCAACTTTTATCGAATGGGAATGTTGGAAAATGTGTCCTAATTAGCAGCTGTAGCAGCTGATCAGTGCAGCAACGCAGTGTCCCAGCAAGAAGGATTCCTCCATCATCTTAAAAAAAAAAAGATTTTAGAAATGTTTTATTTTATTTAAAATCTAAAAATAAAAAAAATGTCCCCCGGCATTGATCCATCGTCAATCACAATGCCAGTTGACACTGCCAACCCAGAAAAAAAAGGATCTGCTCCCGTCAAAGGCTTCCGCCGTCTGACAGTTCTTAAATAACTAAGGGGCGCAGCCACCCAATGACGTCACTGGGTGACCCCACCCCCTTGTGATATCATTGCCCGGGCATGCCCCTGTTTGATGACATCACAAGGCTGCAGGGTCACCCGGTAACATCACTGGGTGACCCTGCAACCTCATACTCATTCACATGGGGGGGGGGCAAGAATCAGTGGGCCTTCTTGTTAAAGGGGGCTTTCAGATACCTAAAAGTCCCACAATTTTTTTTTTATTTGGTCATGGGGGTTCCTTTTCAAAATCCATACTAGACACGAAGGGTTGTTTTTTTTTTTCCTTTTTTTTTTTATTGACAGTAAATCTTTTTTTTTTTTTACATTGAGCTGTCAGTGGGAAACTCCGCTGACAGCTGATCAGAGTGGAATTGATTTAAATCAAATCAAATGAAACCACAATATAAATCATGATTTAAAACACTAGTATAAAGGCTTGATTTAAATCATAATTTTTAAACAGCAACTGTCATCTGTGTCCCGCAGCAGCTCCTCCTCCGACGCGCTGTTGACTCACCGACAGTCCCATTCACTTTAATGGGATAGCTGATGATGCGGTAGTGACACAACAAGGTGAACGACATAGCGGCAGCAGGTCAGTGGATTCCCACTAACAGGCGCTGCCATGATGCATCTGAAATGACAGGTGCTCTTTAAAGGTAAGGACTTATTCTTGCTGGTTGTTAGGATCTTTAATATTTGCAAACAAAATGAAGGTTTCCTATTTAGAATAATAAGCTGTGAGGTTAGAAAAACAGCCATATCAAAACTGATTCAATCATACAGTTTTTATAGTGTACATAGATTTGCAAAACAATGAGAATATTTCTGAACTTGTTTTATCTCATGGTTACTGTGACATTGCGTGAATACATCAATGCAGTGCATGTTATCTCAGCTTGCAGAGCTTGGATTCAGTGAATGCGTTTACCAAAAATGTCAATATTGCAAAATATGCAGCATACATAGCCAAGCTCTATTTCATGCTGAATAAACTATATTATTAATCTTAAATAGAAAACTTTAGATAGATTTTTACTCCGAAAGCATTCTATTACAATAAATCTGATGAAAATCTAAAAAATCAGATTTAAATAAAAAAATCAGATTTTTTTAAATTAAAAATCTTCATCAGTTCTTAAGGACGTGGCAGCTGCTGGCTTAACAATCAGCACACATTCCACAACTACTGCATGCCTGGACCACTACTATTTATTCCCTTCTGTGAATGAAATTTAACACCTTTACCAAACGTTTTCAGCGTTTTGATGTAAATACTGCAAAACGGTATAGTGATTTGACAGTTTTAGGATTGCTATGCGATATTTAGGCAAAATGTGTCCAGACACCTTAATATTGCACGTGAGTTCCTTTTGTGAATGGATCCCACTGTGTTGGTGTGCGCTGATAGAATTAGGACATGTTGCATTGCTGTACCATGGGTACAGCTGCGCCGCCGTAAGTTTGAGAGGCAAGTGCTGTATTCACAAAGCACTTGCCTCCTAACTTACGAGGGCGTAGCGTAAATGGGGCCAGCGTAAGCGCGCCTCATTCAAATGATGATGAGGGGGGGGGGGGTGTTTTATTTAAATTAAGGTTGACCACGCGTTTTTTACGAACGGCGCATGCGCTGTTCGGGAAAGAATCCCAGTGCGCATGCTCAAAATTCCGCCGCAAATCGTCATTGCTTTCGACGTGAACGTAAATTACGTCCAGCCCTATTCGCGAACGACTTACGCAAACGACGTAAAAAATTCAAATTTTGAAGCGGGAACGACATCCATACTTAACATTGGCTGTGCCACCTAATAGCAGGAGCAACCTTACGTCGTTCGTGAAAGAATCCCAGTGCGCATGCGCATGCGCCGTTCGTGAAAGAATCCCAGTGCGCATGCTCGAAATTCCGCCGCAAATCGTCATTGCTTTCGACGTGAACGTAAATTACGTCCAGCCCTATTCGCGAACGACTTACGCAAACAATGTAAAAAATTCAAATTTCGAAGCGGGAACGACGTCCATACCTAACATTGGCTGTGCCACCTAATAGCAGGAGCAACCTTAAGTCGAAAAAGCCTAACGTAAACGACGTAAATAAATTGCGCCGGGCGTACGTACGTTTGTGAATCGGCGTATCTAGGTCATTTGCATATTCTACGCCGAAAACAACGGAAGCACCCCTAGCGGCCAGCGGCAGTATTGCACCTAAGATACGACGGCATAGGAGACTTACGCCGCTCGTATCTTAGCCTAATTTAAGCGTATCTGGTTTCCAGAATACGCTTAAATTTACGACGGTGTAGATTCAGAGTTACGACGGCGTATCTACTGATACGCCGCCGTAACTACTACCTGAATCTAGCCCAAGCACTGCAATGTATTCGATGAAATTCTACGCGTGGCAGCGTGCCTTCACAACACACACCAGCATACACACATTATGAACACAATGACGTACGCTGTGTTGTGTGAATGGGTCCTTAGGGTTTACATACACTTTAATGTGATATTTTGTGATAAGCCTTCTCTAGAATGTGACAAAGGTTAGCCAAATTATAAGACAAAATTACATGGCGAAAGGCAACTTTATTAGGTGACAGTTCCTTATAATGAACTGGGTTGCTCACGGGCGCTATACACATTCCAAAGTGGCAGAAACCAGAAGCAATGCAGTTTCCATGATGGTCTATCTCAAAGAAATAGCAAGGAAGGTTGCACGCTCTGTTGAAGACTTCTAAATCTTCCCTTTCAATTTAACAATGTTAGCGTGGTTAAATCTGTTGAGTTAATGTAGGGCCATATGGCAGTTCCACTTGTAGCACTAACAACAGCTTGCCAGTGTGAGCAAATAGCAATTAGAGAGAATTGCTCATTAGATTTGTTATGGCAGGGCTTAGATGCAGCAAGAAAAAATAATATGGTTTTGTTTTCAAACCATAGTTTACCTTGTTCATGCTTCTCTCTAGGGCATAAAAGGCATTTGTGTATAGGAAAAGACCATAACCCACGAGTGTGAGAATGAGAGAGCTCTAAAACCTAAAGGCTAGTTCATGCTGATTCAAATACGGAATTGCTTTACTGGAATGAAGCCTAAGGACCATCAAAGAACTTCATCTATTTAAATTCATACATTTGGTTGCCATATGAGCGTTGAAAAGATATCATCTCTCATACAAACACCATAATCAGATCAGCTCCTGTTGTAACACAGTATATTTAAACAGGTCAGACATCATAAAAAGAAGGAGTAGACCTTTCTTGCTTGCATGGAGAAAACAATTCATGCAATGCAATGCCAAACTAGAACCAAAAAGCAGGTATTACCTATAATGTGGACCAGCTGAAATTTGTATACCTAAAGAAGAGTCACTAAAACAATGACTCCACCTTCCTCCTAGCAGCACTAGGGTTGTTGGTTCCCAACCACGGCACAATCTGTCCAGAGTTTGCATGTTCTCCCTGTGCTTGCATGGGTTTCCTCCAGGTACTCCAGTTTATGCCAACACTCCGAACACAAGCTGTTGGCTCCTGTCTAAATTAGTCCTAGTAAATGCAAATTAGGGACCTTAGATTGCAAGCTCCTTGAGGCCAGGGACTGGTGTGAATGTATAATACACATGTAAAGCACAATGTAAATTGGCAGAAACCATGAATCAGACCGAGACAGAACTACAGGAGCAAGCAGGAGAGTCAGGACGCTCTCTACATTGCAGATAGAGAAAGAAGCTGTGTGTTAGTGGGCGTCCTGACTCTCCTGCTCGCCCCCTCCCCCCTCAAGAGAGGGTGGCGAGCATGACACTCCACACCAGGGAGAAAGCCTTGCATTACTGTGTGGAGTTAGACAGAACAGGTAGTGAGAATTTCTCAGAAGAAATAAGGACATTTAAAAGCAAAATCGAAGGATGGGGTAAGTGAAGGAGGACTGCACTAAGGTAAAGGAAGCTATTTAGGGGGGAAAAATACCTTTACAACCCCTTTAAATCATACTTGTTTAATAATAAAAATAAAAAGGTAAACAGAGTAAGCATAGTCAAAACATAGCCAGAGTTCAGGAACCGGATCGGGTAGCCGGCCAAGCCAATATCCAAGAGCCAGCGATAAGGGTAGTAGTACAGCAAGCAGGATCTGTAGCCAGGGCTGGACTGGGACAGAAATTTGGCCCTGGACTTCATCCAGACTGGCCCACTTTGACAGGTCTCTCCCATGGCGGCCGGACAACTCCCGCACCCCCCGGCCACCCAAGCCCCCTCTCCCCCTTCACTAGCTGTTCTATTTATTAGAGTAGAACGGCTGGTACTGGTACTCTTATAGGCAGGACCAGTATGGAAGCTAGACATTATTTCACCCGGGACAAAGAATCAGTTCAGTGCCCCCCCTTATGGGACAAGATTAGGCAGAAGTGAGAAACTCCCAGGCCATAGCTGTTGAGTCATCTGTCATGCTCCTCTGTCGTCCCCCCTGCTTCTTTGTTCCCCCCAGGTGAGTGCTGTGGGGAGGGAGAGAAGGTGAGCGCTGCGGGGAGGGAGAGACAGAGGAGCGGAGGGGGGAGGCGGTCCACTGTCACTGAAGCCGGCCCACTGAGCCATCGGCCCACCGGGAAACTCCCTGTAGTCCCAATGGCCAGTCCATCCCTGTCTGTAGCCAGAGGGAACGTCAGTCAAGCAGGTCTTCAACTGGAACGCAGGAGAGAGTCCCTTGTGATGTTAACACAGGCGAAGGCAGAGAGGAAATTAACTAGAAGGCTTAAAGTAGGCAGAGCTGACGAGCAGGATCATCAACAGGTGGATCACTGTGGAGAGATAGGATCTGGCAATTAGCTGACAGCTGAACTGCCAGCACAGAGAAGGATGGGCTGAGCCCAGCCCTGACAGCTATATACGTTTTCATACTGCGCAAAGGATGATGTGCTTTGTGACTGGGCCGGCTGCGGGGAAGGGAGGGGGGGCCAAACTTCTGTCTCAGTTCACCACGGCAAACTGAGCCGTGAGTGGGAGCGGGTACCTGCCAAAACCAGGTACCCCTCCCCCAAAAAGGTGCCAAATGTGGCAGCGGAAGGAGAAAGGAGGCAGACAAGCGGAACTTCCCCCTTTGGGTGGAGCTTTGCTTTAAGCAGGGAAGCTGACTGCCAGTAATAAAGTTATTGTTCGGCAGGTAGGCTATGCCCCCTTTTTAAGTTTACATGGAAGTTTTAATTCAAAATATTATACGTATGAGTCTGCAGTCTACCTTTAAGATCTTTTGCCTGACGAAGAGGTCCTGCGTGGCCTCGAAACGTTGCTCTTTTGGATCAATAGATATGCATTAAATTTTTGGACGTTTTTTTAAAATGATCCCTGGTGTGCTGGCGAATATATATATATGACTTGCTTTCCGGTTCCCAGCCGGTGATCGTTTCAGCACCCTTTTACTTCTTGGCCATTTCGCCGGAAGGTGTGCAATCGGAATATTTTTGAGATTACCTTTAAGATAGGACTTACAGAGGAGCTTGCAAGAGAAAACATCAGACTAGGACTAATTTCAGATGCACCATTTTCACATTTGTCTATATTATGTAGTATTCAAAAATGAAAGACATTTGATATTCTCTTTACTGATTTACAATCATACTGTTTAATAAATCATTGTTAAACATGTGCATTCACAGCATTTTTGTTATTGTCTGTTTCCCACCCCGGACAGCAGACACCAGATGTAATAAATATGTTCCAGACACATAAGAAGATATGATGTACTCTAAACAGCTCAATTATACACATTATTTTACTGCAACTTTGTTGAAAAGCAAATTACAATTTTTAGATTGGTTTGCAAGAATATAAACAGATGAGTTTAACAGAAACATAAAATCTACGACCTCAACACATGGAAATCAGTAAAAGGGTTTTTCAGGTTACAATGCAGTTCATCTCCATTTTACCAAGCTAGGATCCTGTTAGGAATGTTCTTCACTTACTGTCCTAACGATGTCCCACACAATCTGTCCTGGCCTCTAAGGAGTCTGCAGCTCAGGCTGGCATTGCAACTGGAGATACCTAACTTTGATGCAGCCACTTTCAATGCTGAGAAACAGGTCTGGCTGTGGCAGCAACACCTTAGTGTTTTCAGCCACAGGCGCATTATTTAAATCTCATAAGCCCATGGGTTTATGAGTCCCCTGCATAAGCATGTTGCTCTGTTCTACAATCTACAGTTCTGACCCATTACTTGCCTCTGGCTGACCCTTTGCATGGCAAGTGTCGGGTACTGTTGTTTGACGCCTGCCCTGACCCTTGCTAGACTTTGAAATAATTGATTGTCTGATGTTTGCCCTGACCCAAGCCTGCCCACGGAACCCTCTGATGTGGCCCGCAACCTCCTGCACTGGGATGGTGGTTTGGCAAGCCCAGATCGCAGTTTTCTGTCCCGTCATCCCAGAGCATCAGTGTTGTGAATGAAGCCAGTGGTAGAGAAAGCAAGCAGCTGCAGAGCAGAGCCACATAAGCTGATGTTTCCTGTATAGCGCCAGCTCCTGTCACAATCGATACCAAATGCACTCTCTGCCTGGGACAGCAACAGCCGGGAAAAACTGAATGGAAGATTGTTATTAAAGGGTACGTTTATTACTGAAATCAGTGCCGTTAGCCATAGACTTCTGTTATTACCTGTGGGTTTGGTGCGCTTTCAGAAATTGCACCACACCTGCAGGATATAATAGAAGTCTATGGCAAAGTGTAGCTAACCTGCAGGAAAGCCACAGGTGCATGTGGTGCATCACTGTGAAAGCAGCCTTAGGACCCAATCGGAGCCTCCATTCACATTGACCACTATGTCCATTTACCCCCAATTGCCTCCAATCGAATTCGCTAAAAAAAAACAGAAGGGGATCCGTCCCCTTCCGTCTGGGCAGATTTAATTAAAGGGCCCATAGAGTAGGGTGGGCTGTGTCTGTGTCTCTTCAGCATATGCAGCGTGGACACAGACCTATCATCCACCCATTCCACTCGTTTTGGCCCACGACCGGTTACCAAGTCGCTTCAGTGGCCCTCGCTTTTCAAAAGGTTGGACACCCCTTCTCTACTTTCTGCCACCTGCCCTTACGCTTGCCTGCCATTAGATTACACTACTGTATGCCACCTGTCCTTACACTTGCCAGCCTCTGGATTGCACTATAGTGTGCCACTTGCCCCGACACCTGCCCTCTGAATTACACCACTGTCTGCTGCCTGCCTCCATCCTTTCATTTCTCATACTTTCCAGCACGCCTACATGTAATAAATTTGAATTAGTGTAGCTTAGAGCATCCTTTTTCAACCAGGTTGCCCAGGCACCCTGAGGTTTCTTTAGGGGTGCCTTGGCAAAATGCCTACAAATTGCCCCAAAATTGTATACAAGTCAATGGTTGGATGAAATCTACCTTTTAGTTACACAAAGCCACAGGTTTTCATTGTATACCATTACAACCTCCTAGCTGCCAACCTCAGTTGATAAGGAGGATGTCTGTTGCCTGCATATCATCCTTGTTTGACGCTCCCTTGCCTCTCTTCATCAGCTTTGGGGTCTCTTTAGCTAAGTGATGGAGAAAAACTGAGGGAGAAGAGAAACTTTGGAATTCTAGTCAGTACCATTTGAATAGGGCGCCTCAAAACTGTCCATAATTTTAAAGGGTGCCTCAAGATTGTCAATAATTTTAAAGGGTGCCTTGAATGAAAAAAGGTTGAGAAACACTGGCTTAGGCCTCGTACACATGATAGGTTAACCAGAGGACAACGGTCTGATGGACCGTTTTCATCGGTCCAAACCGATCATGTGTAGGCCCCATAGGTTATTTAACCATAGGTTAAAAAAAGCCAACTTGCTTTAAATTTAACCTATGCATTACTAACCGATGGTAAAAAAACGATCTTTAGTAGGCACAACCATCAGTTAAAAATCCATGCATGCTCAGAATCAAGTCGACGCATGCTTGGAAGCATTGAACTTCGTTTTTTTCAGCGCGTCGTTGTGTTTTACGTCACCGCGTTCTGACACGATCGTTTTTTTAACCGATGGTGTGTAGGCACGACTGATCATCAGTCAGCTTCATCGGTTAACCTATGACAACTGTCCTTCAGACCGTTCTCATCGGATGGACTGATCGTGTGTACGAGGCTTTAGAGTAGTTCTCTACAGTAGTAGTAGTGCTTCTCTACAGAAGATTACAAAAAGTGATATCTAAATACTTGGAGACAAGTATTCATCTCATTTACAAAATATATATATATATTTATTTGCCTGAAGGTTAATTATAAAATACAACTACAGCTTTCTTGCATTGGCACTTGCAGGTTGCAGGTACAATTCATCACCTAAAATCATACAATTTTGTTATCCTACACACTTTTATATTGAAATGAAAATCTAGCCAAAACTTCTTTCATTATCCTAAAATGAGGGAAAAACAAAATTAGGCAGATGGCACCAGAACAAGATCCCCCATTGAAAGACATCTCTAATATCTTGCATTCCTCTTACTTTCTCTCCTGTTGACAATGGCCCTCAGGATAAATAGTGAGGACAGAACTAACCAGCAGGGAAATATTAAGGATTAAAAAGCTGGCAAAGGCTTTGCGCAAAACCTGTATAGTGTAGTAAGTCAAATTCAGAAAATGTACCAGTATTTAAAAACATAAGAAATGCACTCATAAGGGTTAAAATAACAGATGGATTGTGGATTAATGCTGGGTCATTGCACAGTGAGGAAGACAGAAATCTCTGATAAGGATACCTGTGCCTTATCTGAAAGCATAGATGGTCCAATGATAGGAGAGCATCAGCAGTCCACTATGAGTCAACCCCTGGCCGACCCCTACTCCACCTACTACTGAGTGACTATTTAAACTTGTGTTTAATTCTGTTCCAACACTAGATTTTGCCAGCCATTTTTGCTGAATAGTTTTTTTCTTCAAATCTAATGTAATGTTACTATGTATATAATGTGGAAGTTTAAATAAAGCTTTTAAAAAAAATTAATAATAATTGTGCTGAATAAAGGCTAGCACCATTCCTATGAATCCAAACTATATTAGACGCTCCTCGTAGGAGTGCGTCATCATGGCGGCCTTTACTCACTGTACTGCTGCACTAAGCCGTACTTATTGTGCCATTTCATGGAACATTAAGGATTGTCGCCACTGGACAAGTAAGGGAAGGAGCTGGGATGTTACTGAACTTCCTGGTCGGGACGGTGTGCGGTTCAGGAGTGGGGGGAGTGAGAGGAGGTGCTGTCTACACTGGAGGTGAGTGTCAGCTGCTGACCCGTGATTGACTGGGAGTGTGCTATAATACCCCAAGGAGGCAGGTGCCTGAGAGCTCCATTCTTGTGGATGAATTGAGGGGTGGGATTGGCCAATTGAAGGTCATCAGACCTCTGGACCTCTTTGCACATGTGCAATCACATACACATACACACACACACACACACACACACACACACATATATATACTGAGGGTTGTCTGGAGAGAGCTATGACAGACCTTCCAGGCTCTGAAGAAAGGGGTGCACCCCAGAAACGTTAGCTGTTTTGCCGTTAAAGGGTACCATTGGATCCTCGGCATCATCAGGCCTTGTTGGCAGGAACCAAGAGACCGGTCTGATTGTCTGATAAGCTGTATTCAAGCTCTCTTAGTGAGTAGGACTATTTTTCTTTTATTTTATCCAATAAAACCTCTTATGATAATGCACTAGGTCGGTGCGCCCTCCCTTTCTTTCCTCTTTTTTCTGCAGGTAAACCTATAATAAGGCTTACCCGTAGGTACTGTGAATATCTTCTAAGCTTGCACTGTTTAGGAGATATTTCCACTGCAAGCAGCCAGTGATGTCACTGGCACGTGGTCTGATAGGACAGTATACCCGTGCTGTCCCTTCAGAGCTCTGTGTCAGGGCCGTGACATCATTGCGGCTTGGCTATTCCTCATGCTAACCCGGAAGGAAGACCAGGTCAAGATCAGCAGTGACAGTGGAGGGCTTTGTTCTAAAGCAAGCATTTCATAATGTGTTAGTACAAACATGATATACTTACCTGCTTTGTTGCACAGAGAAGCCCTGATCCTCCTCTTCTCTGGTCCCTCCTTGCCCCTCCCTCCTGCCAAGTGCCCCCACATCAAGCAGCTTGCTATGGAGTTAACTAAGCTGTGCCGCAGCTCTGTGTGTTTATTTAGACAGGGAGCCACGGTTTGGCCCCACCCCTCTCTCTCCTGATTTTCTAATTTACTTTGATTGGCAGCAGTGGGAGCCAATCAGGAGGGAGAGTCCCAGATGGCTGAGGCACTCGTAGAATGCATTAAGATAAAAAACCTTCTGCCTTTACAGCCACTTTAACTTTCACTCTCTGCGATAACAGTAAACAGGGCAAATAGGGAGGATGGGCACAGACAGAAATAAAAACAAGACACGTCTTCTAATCTCTCTCCACTCTATTTATGACACAAAAAATGTTTTTCCTTTAGTTATAACAAATAAAAAATGGAGGCCAAGTTTTCCAGCAAACATAAAAGTCATAGGGAAACCATTTTACTGGAAGGGATGCTTACAACAGCCAGATTTTTTTTCCATATCCCTTTTTTTTCCAAAAGAAAATATAAACTACTGCTGTAACTGTTTAAAAAGTATCAGATGGAGTTAGGCTTTCATTTATCAGTTACTTATAGCTAGATTCACAGAGAGTTAGGCCGGCGTATCAGTAGATACGCCGACCTAACTCAGAATCTGCGCCGTCCTAAGTTTAAGTGTATTCTCAAACTGAGATACACTTAAACCTAGCAATATTTAGGCTGGCCGCTAGGTGGCGCTTCCGTTGCGTTCGGCGTAGAGTATGTAAATGACTAGATACGCCTATTCACGAACGTACGTGCGCCCGTCTTAGTAAAGATACGCCATTTACGTAAGGCGTTTTCAAAATAGCTGGACTAGTCAATGTTAAGTATGGCCGTCGTTCCCGCGTCGAAATTTGAAAATTTTACTTAGTTTGCATAAGTCGTCCGTGAATAGGGCTGGACGTAATTTACGTTCACGTCGAAACCAATACGTCCTTGCGGCGTACTTAGGCGCAATGCACACTGGGATATGTACACGGACGGCGCATGCGCCGTTCGTAAAAAACGTCAATCACGTCGGGTCACAGTTAATATACATAAAACACGCCCCCCACATCCTCATTTGAATTAGGCGCGCTTACGCCGACCAATTTACGCTACGCCGTCGTAACTTAGGAGGCAAGTGCTTTGTGAATACAGCACTTGCCTATCTAACTTAAGGCGGCGTAGTGTAAATGCCATACGCTACGCCTGCCTAACGTTGCGTGCCCCTACCTGAATCTAGCTATTAAAGTGCATCTAAAACGTCATGTCCATTTATACAACCCCGTCTACAGGGTGACAACGTTATAGTAATCTCACTGCAGACAAACACCTTTGTCATTCTATTACAGGAAGTGGAAACATAATGGATCTACTGGCAGGATTGACAAGTAATAAACCTGTGATACTGGGTGAGGTTCAGAAAACCCCCTCACTTTTGCCAATAGTTCTATTTTAATTCTCTGTCAGTTAACCTTCCAGGCACCTTCTTCTCTCCAACCAGTTGTGCATGGTGTGGGGAGAGCAATGGTTCCTTTACATAACACTCTAGTGATGCCGTGAATGCTTGGGATTATATTTTTCTGGTGGCTTTTTTTTTTTAACAGAGGTCAAGGTGAGGGTTGCCAGGAGCAGTCTATTGTTGAGACCCCTGGCATTGCCTACGCGCATAGATGGAGCTGTGATTACCGGCCCTCTGCTGAAATCTACAGGGGTGTTTCTATGATAACCAAATTACTGATGAGAGGACTGGGTCATGCAGGATGTTATGAGGCCTGGATTAGGAGTGGATGCCATGGTGTCGGTACCTAATAACGGAGTATAAATCTGAAAGGGGTGTAAGAAAATAAAATTCTTATACAAAAGCACCACTGTCCAAATTTTGAGATTTAACCGATAACCGATGTCTTATTTAATAAGCTTTATGACATAATATAAACAATACACTGTAATTTTACATTGCGCTGGTTATCATTTTCGACATCCAAGTTGTTATTACTCATGAGCAAATTGAACATTCCTTTTTGAACACCTGCTGCTTATTACACAACTTTCTTAGAATAGAACAGACAAATTGTAGAATAAAACGCTATTATATAATTTGACACTTTCATCATCGCCTTATTTGCTTTCTTCAGGAGGGCAAAATGTGCTGTTTTGTTAAAACGGCAGTCGGTACCATAGAAACACATACACAAATATATACAGAAAATACACTTTTTTTCAAAAAAAGACACAGCTGTACAATTCTACATTTCTTTCTGAAATTGTTTAGGAAAAAAATAATATTCTGTCCTAAAAAGTAATATTTTTTAATCTTATACTAGTATTCTACCCCCCTGCATAATAATAGCTAAAAATGATGATGTAGATTTTTGTTGTTTTTTTACATACAGTAAAGGCCAGTAGCCACTATGTTGGCTTGGTGTGTGTAAACTATTGACTTTGCTGGCTACCTGCTTATTAATATGGCATGTTTAGACATCTCTATGAATAGTTGCTCAGATGGGTTAATTCACTAATCCAAAAGTGGAACTGAAGTCCCCCTGCAAAAGAATTGGTAGCAAGTAGAGTTTTTTTTTTCAGAAAAGACTTTGGGGTTGATTTAATAAAATTGGAGAGTGCAAAATCTGGTTCAGCTGTGCATGGTAGCCAATCAGCTTCTAACTTCAGCTTGTTTAATTAAGTTTTACGAAAAAGAACCTAGAAGCTGATTGGTTTCTATTTTAGTAAATCAACCCCTTTGTATATTTCTTCTACCAAGAACTCCCTTACCTCTCTGCGTGGCATAGTGAAGTGCAGTGCACCAAAACCAAGAGTTCAGCCAATGCACTCAAGAGTAAAGCTTGGTACACACTAATCGTTTTTTGTCATTCAATCCAGCGTTAAACTAAAGAAAAAACAGACAGCTACGGTTGGAGCTGCTGTACTAGCGATCTGACGTTAGTACAGCGATCTCCCCCGCTGAGCTTTTGTGTTCTGACAGAGGGACGGCCCCCCTGCCAGAGCACTCTGGTCAGTGTTTTCAGCCATTGGCTGAGGGCGCTGATCGGGAGCCGGCCGACTGCTGGTTTTCCCAGCATGCTCGTCTGACAGAAGCTGGGCCAAATCAGACCGACTAACATACACACAGGATGAATGTCGGACGGTTTTTATTGAATCGGCCAATGTTTCCTGACTTTCAGCCTGTGTGTACTTGGCTTAAGGGTTACATTATTAGTAACTGACCAATGGCTGAAGAAAGAAGATGCTGGTCCAGAAGAAGCTTGACTCACAATACTGGAGGCATGAGATAAGCTTCTATAATGTAAAAGTATGCTGTGCACATTTACACAGTATGGCATGTGCTCCCAGAAACTCATAGTGGCTCCCTTCATTGGTTGCCAGCAAAAGACAGAATCACTTTCAAGGCACTCTGTCTAATGCATAAGTGTATTCAAGGCAACGCCCCCCAATATCTATGCGGAAAAAAACAAAACAATACCACGATCGCATTCTGCGATCCACCAATCAAAACCTACTCCAGATACCCAAAGCCAGATACAAGTCCAAAGGAGATCGAACATTTGCAGTCCAGGGACCTCGGCTGTGGAACGCACTACCAACCACCATCCGATTGGAGTTGGACCACTTGGCCTTCAGGAGAAAGATTAAAACCCATCTCTTCTGAGGTCAAAGGGTTTTTACCCAGGGAATGGACACAGCGCCCAGAGGCGATTCAGTTCGCATGTGTTGTGCTATATACGTTTTTCACTCACTCACTCACTCAGTGGCTCAATTCCACTTTAAAGTAAACCTGTATTGAGAGAAATATGGAGGTTCTAATTTTTGATGCAAGTTGCCAAGCTATTATGCTGACCCTGTTAGTACTTTAATTAATATCATAGTAAATCAAAAGTCATTATCTGTATATTTGTAATGGGTCAGTGACTCTAAAGCCTCATACACACAATCAGACTTCAAACAAACTTTTCCGTGGATTTTTGTTCGAAGGGCGTTGGCCAAGAACTTGGCATGCGTACACACGGCAAGACTTTTTTTAGCAAACTTTTCCAAAATCACATGGTTTTTCAGCTCTTTACCACCACCCTTTGGTCAACTTCTGTATTGTTGTCTGATCTTTTGCATTGGTTCTGAGCATGCGTGTTTGTACTTTGGACTTAAATCCGATGGATTTCTGTACACACGGCAGGACTTTGCACCATAGGACTTTTGTCGCCGTAAAGTTTGTCTGATTGCAGAGCGAACTTTTGTCCGATGAAAACCGAAAAAGTTTGTCAGATGGAGCGTACACACGGACAGATTTTTTGAAAAACCTGGTAATTTTGAAGTTTGTTGTCAAAAAGTCCTATCGTGTGTATGGGCCTTTAGGGCTGAACCAAGAGGATGAGCATAATGGCTGCATAACTTGAATAGTAAGATGTTTGCACACACAGGGGATTTCTTTTAGAGAATTATCGTGTCCTTTAGCTCCCCTGTACTGCAGATGTACTTTAAAACTGTCTGTTTTGCCAGGATCAGCTGCTAGGTCTGTCCATGTCCCAACAGTATCTAAAGCCAAAGTCCTTTACTGTGCCTGCACAAGTTTCCACAATAGAAATGAATGTGCTATCCAGAAATGGCTCTCCTAATAGGAAGGGACAAATAGCTAGAAAGCCTGTTTATTGTGGATGCTCAAGCAGATGCAGTGGCATGAAAATATTGCATGAAGTCATCCCATCTCATCTTCTTTAAGGACCTCAGTGATTTAAAGTAAATGAGGCCCCAGCTGTTCTCCAGTTGATAAAGACTAAACTTCTTTTGCATTGAAAAGCTAACTTTCAAGTGCAGCCCACATTTACCCCCATACTATTATGCCGCGTACACACGACCGTTTTTAATGTCATGGAGAAAAACAGAATTTTTCTCTACGTGATTCTTGTCAAGCCTGCCTTGCATACACTTGACCGCGAAAAAAAAAATGCTTGAGCAAAGCACAGTGACGTACAACACGTACAACGGCACTATAAAGGGGAAGTTCCATTTGGATGGCGCCACCCTTTGGGCTGCTTTTGCTGATTTTGTGTAACCGCGTGTTAGTAAAAGTTTGATGAGAGATGATTCGCACTTTTCAGTCTTTATGCTTTTCAGTCTGTTACAGCGTGACGAATGTGCTATCTCCATTACAAGCTTGCTAGCTTTACCAGAACGAGCGCTCCCATCTCATAACTTGCTTCTGAGCATGCATGTTTTTTTCCCCGTCGTTAAAGCCTACACACGACCGTTTTTCACGTTGTGAAAAACGACGAGAAAAAATAGAACGGCCTCGTACACACGACCGAGGAACTCCTCGGAAAAGACACATCGTTTTCCTCGACGAGTTCCTTGTTAGGCTTGTCGAGAAACTCGACAGGCTTTCTTTGCGTACACACCGTCAAGCCCAAATCTCCACGTTCTCAAAAGCGGTGACGTTCACCACGAACGACGACACTATAAAGGGGAAGTTCGATTCCATTGGCGCCACCCTTGGGGCTGCTTTTGCTAATCTCGTGTTGCCGCGTGTTAGTAAAAGTTTGGTAAGAGACAATTTGCACTTTTCAGGCTGTTACAAACGCTACTTTTACCGAAGGTGCGCTCCCGTCTCATACTTTATTCTGAGCATGCACGGGTTTCTTAGGATACACACGAACGTGTTTCTCGTCGAAAACCAGCCCGACGAGAAAATTGAGACTCCCGTCGAGTAAAAAGAGAACTTGTTCTCTTTTTTTCTCGTTGAGTTCCTCGACAGTTTCCTCGATGAAAAACATACACGCGACCGGTTTCCTCGGCAAAAAAGCTCTGCCACCAAGTTTCTTGTTGGATTCTGTCGAGGAAAATGGTCGTGTGTACGAGGCCAGCATGTTCTAAATTTTTTATGACCATTTTTCATGTCGAGAAAAATGCTCTGGAGCCTACACACAGTCATTGTGGTTCTGAGCATGCGTGTTTGTACTTTGGTGCCTACACACGATCGTTGTTAATTATCAATTTAAAAAATTGCATTTTTCTCGTCATGAAAAATGGTCGTGTGTACGCGGCATTACTCTAGAGCAGGTCAAAGCATTATTTTATTTTTTTATCTTTTACTTTGTGTGTGAACCAAAAATCTGCTTTTATTACTCTCTGTGACGTCATCATCGGCTTGTAAAATTCTTGCAAGGGGCAGCTGCTGGGAGGAGAGCCCTAGGTAAGTTAATTTCCATATAGATATACCTCCAGCCCCTTCCCTACACATTGGGATTTATTTTCTCCCTGATTTCTCCTGCTGACCTCCATACATTACAGAATAAAATAGTGATGTATAGGTCAGCAGGAGGAAGAAGTGGCGACTGTGGGGGACCCAAGAAATCAACACTCCTAGAAGTGTTGGTTTCCCTGCAGACTTCACATGAAGGTTTCTAAGGATCAGAGCGGCTTTTAGCGGCACAGGAAAGGTGAATATGGAGACATTTGGGTGAGCAGACGTAATTTGACCTCCCTCTGATCATTCAGTTTGTGTTATACTCACATGCACTCCATAAGACAGGAAAGGTGGAAGTAAGTACAGGCACATGGCAGCAGCCACAGAGGATATTCAATTGAATTCTCAGGGATTCCCTTGACAGCGGTTCCTATCCATGTGTCTTCTGCAGCCATAGACAGAAGACTGTCATCAGTTCTGGCTTGCAATGTTCATTTATTGTCTATGGAAAGCTTTCGAATTCAAACTGAGGACATTTATTTATCCCAAAACAGTATGATGATAAATGGTAAAGTTCAAAACTAAAATCCCAGTCAAAGAAGTGTTATTTTGGTAAGTGCATTGCAACCATTTAGTTATTGCTATACCAGCATGCGAATAATGTAATGGGTCATTTGACCACTTATGAACTAGCACTTGAAAACGGACATGTGATCTCAATTTAAACGTCACGGTGCAAAATAACCAGATATTTTGAAAACAAAAGTGCTGGTGTTGTTGAAGTCACTTGACTTTGACTGTTCATACAATTCTGTGAGTAAAGGCAGGGATCCATTTACCAGGGTCAGTGCTCTTGTAAAGGTAGCACAGATGAGCCAAGACAATTTGTTATCATGGTAGAAAAAACATCACCCACACGCAGATTTAGCATCTGTTAAATTGATCAAAATAATCTACAGATCCAAAAATACAGGCAGCTGGAATTTTCTTGTAAAACTCAGTTTTGGACCTGCCCTCCTTCACCCCCTAAACTTTCCTACTGATCAATTAAAGTGGTTCTAAAGGCTCAAGGTTTTTTACCTTCATGCATTGTATGCATAAAAGTAAAAAATACTTTTTCTGCAGCAGAAGCCCCCCCCCCCCCCAATACGTACCTGAGCCCCCCTCGCGATCCAGCAAAGTGCACAAGTGCCTCGGCTCTCCAGGGACTCTGCTTCCTCATTGGCTGACCCAATGGCTCCCACTGCTGTCAATCACAGCCACTAAGCCAATCCGAAGAGAGAGGGGATGGGGTCAAGGTGTGACTCTGTGTGTGTGAATTCCAATGCACTAGTCCCAACGCACATTTCTGTAGAGATTAATGTATTTGTATGTATGTGGGTGCTGAAGCGACCACTGGCTGGAAAATGTGTGAGAAACCCGAGAAGAGGAGGATGAAGGCCACTCTGTGCAAAACCAATACACATAGCAGATAAATATAACATGTTTGTAATTAAAAAAAAAAAAATATATATATATATATATATATATATATATATATATATATATTTATATGCTCACTTTCTTTCAGTCTGGCCGGGAACAGGAAACTGAATCTCCTGCCGCGTGGTACGGTAGGGAGGGGGGAGTAAAAAGAACATAGGGAGGGGGGAGTAAAAAGAACATGGGGGGGAGTTATAAAAACATAAGGAGGAGGGGGAGTAAAAAAACACGGGGAGGGGGAGTAAAAAAGAACAAGTAAGAAGGACACAGGGAGGGGGAGGAGAGTAAGAAGGACACAGGGAGGGGGGAGTAAGAAGGACACAGGGAGGGGGGGAGGGGAGTAAGAAGGATGCAGGGAGGGGGGAGGGGAGTAAGAATGACACATGAAGGGGGAGGGGAGTAAGAATGACACAGGGAGGGTGGGAGGGGAGTAAGAATGACACAGGGAGGGTTGGAGGGGGGATGGACACAGGGAGGGGGGAGGGGAGTAAGAAGCACACATGGAGGGTGTGGGTGAACTTAAACTGTATCACTATGCTGTGGTTCCTGTAGGCTTTGCGTGCGTGCTGGGGGGCCTCCATGTCCATTTTGCTTGGGGCCCCCAAATTCCTTCAAAAGGCCCAGCCTGTACTGTAACAGAGTGTATTATAGGATTTTACAAGCATTTTAAATTGGTTCTCACTGGGGATTCCAGTCAGGCAGGGAGAGAGAGGGGGAGAGAAGACATCACATTACATGGTAAGACCTACCCCGAAAATAAGCCCTACTGTGTCTTTTGTTGCCAAAATTAATATAAGACCCGGGCTTATTTTCGGGGGAAACACGGTAGGAGGGCAAGGGGAGAGGAAGTAGGTTTGCTCACTGCTCTGATTTGTTGAGTGTGTGTATAATTTTATATTGAGAAAGCTCTGCAAACAAAGGATTTTTTTAAGCAAAGCAGTTAAAATAACTGGTAAACACGTGAAAAGAGTCTATAGATCCCTTTTCTGGCATGAAATATGAAATATTTAATATTTGTCTGATTTAATAAAATGATTTTTTTTATGTTTTTCTCCCAAACATAATAAATAGGAAACATATACAAAACACTATTCATTTTCTTTAAGTGCATAGACATTCATAAATCACCTGCAAAAATCAGCTCTGAAAAGCGTATAATGTCCCATATGAATGGAAAGGCATTACTCATCATTTTCATAATGTGCTATGACGGACAGTTACATTTATGTAGTATAAAAACCAGTATAATGACTATTGTATAGCAACAACATCACAAAACATTTGCTAGGTAAAAGGACTCGGCAAAGTGAATAACAGTATCACAGATGTATGCTCAGCTGAAATGTATAATCTTACATGTTCCTAATTATGGATAAAGTGCTGCAAAACCTGTCAAAGCAAAAATTAGAGAGAGAAACATCTTAGCTTTTGACCTTGAAATATCACTGTAATATCTTAACTGTATGGCTTGTAATGAATATCTTTGAGTTGAGTTTGACCCAAGGCAAACCGTTCATTTGATGTTAAAAGTTAACAAGGGCTACAGATGGTTACTTCATAGCACGAGTGAATATGTCATGGAAATTCAATTTTAGATGAAATTAATTCACATATTTTTTGGCTCGTTTGGTCTGTTAGAGTTGTATTAGGTCTTTCTAGGGGAAGCAAGTGGTTCAAACGAGCAAGTGGTCATGTTAATTCTTGTATTTTCACCTTTTTTTTTTGTAAGTTCAGCAAAATGATCCCTTTTTTTGTCTTTTGTTTTACTTAAAGCCCTTCCTGTGACCCTAGCCCTGCACTAGAAGATTTTCCAAACATCATTAGTAAAAAAAAAAAAATAATGATAATGATAATCAGTGCATTGATTACAAGACACGTTATTCAAAAATACTTTTTGACCCCAGATCTCATATTTAAGAGGACCTGTCATGCTTTTTTCTATTACAAGAGATGTTTACATTCCTTGTAATAGGAATAAAAGGGACCTATTTTAATTTTTTTAGTGTAAAAATTAATAAAATAAATAAAAAAAAATAAGAAACCAAAAAAAAATTTTTTTAAAGCGCCCCGTCCCGACGAGCTCGAGCGCAGAAGCGAACGCATACGTGAGTAGCGCCCGCATATTAAAAACGGTGTTCAAACCACACAAGTGAGGTATTACCGCGATTGTTAGAGCGAGAGCAATAATTCTAGCCCTAGACTTCCTCTGTAGCTCAAAAGATGCAACCTATAGAATTTTTTGAACGTCGCCTATGGAGATTTTTAAGGGTAAAAGTTTGACGCCATTCCACAAGCGGGCGCAATTTTGAAGCGTGACATGTTGGGTATCATTTTACTCAGCGTAACATTATCTTTCACAACATAAAAAAAATTGGGCTAACTTTACTGTTGTCTTATTTTTTTATTTAATTTCCCAAAAAAGTGCACTTGTAAGACCTCTGCGCAAATACGGTGTGACAAAAAGTATTGCAATGACCACCATTTTATTCTCTAGGGTGTTGGAAAAAATATATATAAAATGTTTGGGGGTTTTAAGTAATTTTATAGCAAAAAAAAACTGTACAATCTTGTAAACACCAAATCTGAAAAACAGGCAAGGTGGAGAGGGAGAATTCAGCTGTGTTTTTTGTATAATTACATTGGACCAGCTTGGCTCAATGTAAGTATGCATATCTAATGGCTGTTAATTGCTAAAGTAGTCCACGCTACATACAATGAGAGCCATGATCTTCCAGGGTATATGCAACCCTCTGCTCATTGACCCAATCGGTCGCTTGCTCAGCACCTCAACCATTCACAGAATGTTTTGTATTTTCTATTAATAAATACAACTGATTCTCTAAATGGATGGGGTGGAAAAGAGGGATAGTGATGTCTCCCCTTAACTATTATTTTCCTGATGTTTTTTTTTTAATTTCTATTGTTTTTTATTATTTATTTATTTTTTTCATTTTTATTTGTTTTGTTTGTTTAGTGTCATATTAAAAATAGTGAGAAGTTGTAAAAAGTTTAAGTTTTTGCAATGCTTTGTAGCAGAGTCATGATTTTAGTGTCATTTTAAATAAATAAATAATACAAAGAGTAAAAATGATACTTTAATTTTTTTTAACTTGCTCAAATTAGTAATTACTTTTAGTTTAGTTAAAGGGGTTGTAAAGCTTTGTGTTTTTTCACCTTAATGCATCCTATGCATTAAGGTGAAAAAACACCTTGCAGTCACCGGCCCCCTCCAGCCCCCGTTTTACTTACATGAGACCCAAATCTCCTTGGGCGCGATCCCGCGTTGCCTTCACCGAGCTCTAGTGGGTTCTTCATTGGATGATTAATAGCAGCGCAACCATTGGCTCCCGCTGCTGTCAATCAAATCAATGATGCGGTGCATCATTTAATACCCATTTAATGATTTTTGCATAAAAATAAAATATTTTCAGGACAATATTACCAAAAGACAGCTTTTTCATGCTGGATATCCCTCTAGCATCATAGCAAGTTTGAATATAACATTTGTGTATATTGTATGCTAAAAACTGACAGATTACTACTGTGTCTAAATAGGTGTAAATAACTATATAAGGTGGGATGCTATGTGGATTAGGACAGCCCACAGATCGTGCGAATTTCCTTTATGCAACCACAAGTTGCAGCTAAGAAATGTGCCCAATTCTTGCATCAACACAGACAGTGCTGACAGGGGAATCCCTCCTGCCGAGCAATTGTCTTCTCCCGGCAGGGGGATGAGTGAAGCCATCCTCGTTGGGAGAAGACAGTAATTATTGCTAGCGGCTATAGCAGCTGGTTGCGATAATTGGAAGCGAATCCGTCAGGCTGGTTGTACCCAAGTTGATCGATTAATCAACTTGGTGCAATCAGCCCCTGCCCATTAATGGTTTGAATCTCAGCCGGTTCCTACTGAACTGGCCGCGATTCGAACCATATATGGCCGGCCTTAGTGTTGTAAGGGAATCACATATACTCCTGTGGAGAATTATTTACAGGTGTATTTTAAAAACAATTTGTCTACAGTATGTATGGTATGATCCTGTTAATGTATTTTTTGTATAAATACATTTTTGTGATACGTTTTAACAGTTGTGTACTGTGGTTTCTCGAGCACCATTAAAAGTTCATTCTTCTAATACACCTATATGGAGGATGCAGTGCTCACATGTGTATATCCAATCCCCCCCAAACAGAATATTCTTTAGTTCCTCTTGAAGCCTGTTGAAAAATGCCTGCTGTTTCTAGAGTTCACTAGCTAAAGCTTTGTTATACACAAATTAAAAAACAAAACTTTCTTGAGTCATAAGCAGTGGCGACTGGTGTTTTAATTTTTTGGGGGGCGGCAAACACCCCCCTCAGTGGTCTTGCGGTCAGTCATCTAGCACTTACCCCATCTAGGTTCCAGACAGGCACCACTGCAACGGGCGAGCATCTTTTTCTTCTCTGAATCACGGCAAATTCTGCTGTGCGTCGTCTCCATCCTCCTAGGCGTCCAATAGTATCGTCTATCCTTACAGCCAATCATGTGAGGGGTCTCACAACCCACTTCCTGATTGGCTGGGAGGAGGATCAGTGTGAGAATAGCAAATATTAATTTGCTATTTTCACACAACTGGGTGGGCTTGGAGCGCATTGCTCTGCGCCCCAAGCCCACCCTATTTTGAAGCCTATGAGAGCCTCTGGCTCCAATCACCTGCTTCAAATGCCCCCACCATTGCAATCCATGCATCCGGAGCCCCAAATGTAGATTAGGGAGCTGGGCACATGAATGGGGGGGCGGCACCCAATGCGCAACTAATGGATGGGGCGCCATAAGGGATAGCATACATACAATGGCAACATTTATTGATGACTGAACTCTTTACTGATGGCTAAATATGAAGAGAATCTTACTCAAGACAAATCCTACAAAGCAACTATACTAACACTGCACTCCCTGCGTGCATTTCAAGAGTTTATTTTCAATTCTGATTGGAGCGTGCCTTTTAATTCTTTATAACAACAATTTTGACAAATATTTCATTAGATGTTAAAATGTGTTTCATTAAAAAAAATAAGCTGTATATATTTTCTGATGAAACCACATAATAAAAATCATCACCTTGCTCTCCGAAATGCAAACATTTGCAATAAAAAGATACATTAGAAACATAACAACATAAGTGATTTTTATGTGTTTAGCAGTTAAGCACTCAGCAAGTCCAAAAACACAAACAACTAAAAATAACAGTCATCCAGGCATGATGAGGAGAGATTCCCTTTCTTTACTTTAGGTCTACTAAGTGAAAAATGATCTTTTATGCAAAGCTATCATTACTTGTCTATTTGCAGCGGGTTTGCTTACACTCTACATTGTAATTATAGACAATAGGTTTACTCCCCGCCTGTTGCTTTGAACTGAAGGGCGCAGTGTTTTCCTCACTCTCCAATGCACTCATTTTATGACTGAGAGAGGTGCTTTGATTTTTTTACATTCTTTTTAATTGTTAAGCAATGAAAAAAAGTTGTTAGTTGATATTATTAAAAAAAAATAGAGCATGCTTTATACCGCTATGAAACCCAAAACCTGTTTTTTGCAGAATGGGGTGATTGAGAGTCTACGATCCCATATCTATGAGCTACCTGCACAAACTAGCTTTGTTTTGTTTTTTAGAGGGCATGACCATTGAGCGCATTAGAAAACCATGGCTGATTTCTGTTGTCGTTCCCCCAATTAACCAGGACCCTGGAGGTGTCTGCAGCCCCATTTTCCTGCCTCTCTTTATAGGCCTAAACACATACAGGGGTAGATCCACAAAGAAATTACGCCGGCGTATCTACTGATACGCCGGCGTAATTTCAAAATTCCTGCGTCGTATCTTTGTTTTGAATCCTCAAAACAAGATACGATGGCATCTCGGCTAGATCCGACAGGCGTACGTCTTCGTACGCCGTCGGATCTTAGATGCAATTTTTCGGCGTCCGCTAGGTGGCGTTCCCGTCGTAATCCGCGTCGAGTATGCAAATTAGGTATTTCGACCGATCCACGAACGTACGACCAGCCGTCGCATTTTTTTACGTTGTTTCCGGCTTAAAGTTAAAGCTGCTATATGGTGGCATACTCAATGTTAAGTATGGCCGTCGTTCCCGCGTATAATTTTGAACATTTTACGTCGTTTGCGTAAG
This sequence comes from Rana temporaria, assembly GCF_905171775.1. Taxonomy (NCBI): domain Eukaryota; kingdom Metazoa; phylum Chordata; class Amphibia; order Anura; family Ranidae; genus Rana; species Rana temporaria. The sequence goes on along the minus strand of NC_053493.1, from coordinate 141,184,886 downwards.
TCGTCCGTGAATGGGGCTGGACGCCATTTACGTTCACGTCGAAAACAATGACGTCCTTGCGACGTCACTTGGAGCAATGCACCCTGGGAGTTTTTACAGACGGCGCATGCGCAGTTCGTTCGGCGCGGGGACGTGCTTCATTTAAATGAAACACGCCCCCTACCCGCCGAATTTGAATTCCCGCGCCCTTACGCCGCGAGAGATACACAACGCCGACGTTACTTGCGGCGCAAATTCTTTCAGGATTCAAACCAAAGCAAAGTAAGTTACAGCGGCATAGCGTATCTTACATATGCTGCGCCCGGCGCAGATGTATGTGGATCTGCCCCACAGTATGCTCATTTAGGTGCAAATGTTTTAGGGTGGTGGGATTTTGATTATGCATTTAAGCGTCTTCCTTTCCATAGCCCCATACACACTATCAGTTTTCCTGCAGATTTTTCTCTTCAGGTTTACCAAAACCATCTAATATGAGGTCAAGCCTTAAGAGTTTTGATTTGTATGCAATCAGGCAGGCCCTTGCACTACATGGTTTTGGTAAACCTGAAGAGAAAAACCTGTAGGAAAACTGATAGTGTGTATGGGGCTTCAGGCTTACAAATTTCCTATGTATTGCTTAAAGTGATACCAAAGTCTTGTTTTTATATTTTTTATACTTACCTGCTCTGTGAAATGGTTTTGTACGGAGAAGTCCAGATCCTACTGTCGGGACTCTCTTCGCTGCTCCTGGCCTCTCCCTCCTGTTGAGTACCCCCCATATCAAGCAGCTTGCTATGGGGGCACCTGAGCCGCAGCTTCCAGTGTCCATTTCGACATGGAGCCCCTGCCCGGCCCTGCCCCCTCTCTCTCCTCATTGGCTCACTGACTTCGATTGACAGCACCGGGAGCCAATGGCTCTTTTCTGCTGTCTCAGTCAATGAGGAGGGAGAGTCCAAGACAGCCGAGTCTCTCGTGCAACATCACTTGATCAAGAGGGAGCTCAGGTAAGTATTAGGGGGCTTAGGGGGCTGATGCACACGGAAGGCTTTTTATCTTAATGCATGAATGCATTAGGATAAAAAACCTTCTGCCTTTACAGCCACTTTAAGCACACTGTTAAATTTTGCCATTGTAAATGTTATTACATAGAAACTATAATCTTACCTAGGCTGGGAGTTGGGGAACATTAGTTTTTATTCAAAGTCATTTTATTAAAGTAACCCTGACATTGGAAGGGAACTGCTGATGAGCTGTCTCCCTGGCCAATTAAAATGTGCATGAGGCAAAAATGGGTCAGCAAGCTTCAATGCCACCAGTAAGTGCTGTAAATTTGCCTTGGGGTAGGCTGGAGGAATATGCAGGAAAATCTTGGATAGAGCCGAGCTAGCCACCTGACAACTTTACTGTTTAAACTTTAAAGCGGAGTTCCACCCCTCCACTGCCATTTTTGGGGGGAGCGGGTACCTGATACCTGGTACCTGATATCCAAAACCAGGTATCTGTGCCCACTTCCTGGTAAGATTGCTGCACGCCGATCTACGTCATGTCAGGGCCGTCCTCCTCCCCCCGCTGCCTTTTGGGACCTGTGTGTGTGTCTCAGAAAATGATAGGACCATTAGAAAGCACAGTGCGACTTGCTCATGCATAGTACGAAGCCTGTTGTGATGCCTGAAGCCTTCAATGACGCTTTCTCTTACTTGCAATGCTGGCGCCTGCACCCAAAGCAGGTGGATCCCTGGACAGGTAAGTGTCCTTAGATTAAAATTTAGCAGCTACAGTATTTGTAGCTGCTGACTTAATTATTTTTATTTTTTTACAGGCTGAAACTCGGCTTTAAACTACAGTTTCGATTTTAAATCCTTAATTAGCCAACTGCCCAGATTACACACAATTAATCAAAATCCTAATGATGGGGAATTTGTGTATGACCTCCAAAATGCAATGGAATTAATAGACCCTTTTATTGTGACGACTTCAAAAATCTAATTTTGGATCAATACCTTAGGCCCCTTTCACACATGCGGACCGTTTGTCCGTTATTTATCCTTCTATTGACAGATTAAAAACAGACATCAATGCATCTCTATGGAAAAACAAATGATCGTCCATTTACATCAGTTTATATCCACTTCTGTCAACATCTATATTTTAGAACAGATCAAAGCCCTATTTTTCTTCCGTTAAAAAAAAAACGGATCGGACGAAAAACGGATGTAAACGGACAAACAGTCTGTTTTTGCATGAAAAAATTGCTCCAGGACTTCAGTAGTTAAGAATTGTAGGTGGGAGATGTAAAAATTTATGAAAAACGGGTGAAAAACTGATATAAACTAAACTGATCAAACGCACAGTCCACATGTTTTAAAAGGGCCTTTGTCTTTTATTCACTTCATACAACCAGACCAAAGTGATTGTTCCAAGAACCACATTAGGACTCCATCAGGCAGTAGAGAGCTGCCATACTAAAACAATCATTTTATTTAGTCAGACTTCCATAAAGCTTGTCCAGTGCTTCACCACCCTATATTTCAGATTGAACTTTATGCTTGACTACATCCCTCCCCCTTTCCATGGCCAAGTCCTTTCACACCTATGTGCATGCAGTAATTCCTGTTTATGATGCGTGTTACAGTATGTGATTTGCTTTCTTATATGTGTTTGCTCATGAGTTATACACAGAGGGGGAGTAACAGTCGAGAACAGAGTTTCCATGTTGTAGATGAAGTACAAATACACAAACAGCGGAATCATTGCCGTTCATCTCAGTGGGCCTGCTTTAGGTGCATTAACCTCAAAAATGTTGCATGAAAGCATAAAATGATCTATTAAAATAAGGTTTTTATTTGGGCTGTTACTGATTAAAATGTTTGTGTTCGATTAATTGTTTTGTTTTTTTTAATCGATTAATCGACTAATTTTGATTGATTATAACGCACATACAGATCCAACTACTTTTAGCTGATCTCCTCCTTGCAGGCTGATTCCCAGTGCAGCTTCCAACCACTGGAAAAATGGATAGCAGGATACAAAAAACACACAAAGGCAGCGCTCGATGGGAATAGCATTAAAACTTTTATAGTCTTCAAGTAGGTAACAAAATAAATATTGCACTGGAGATAAAATCGATGTAGCTACATAAACTGTAAAAATGGTGCGAGTAATACCAAACGGTAGCAAAAGCCATCATAAAAACATGTAGCTAAGTACAGTATGATACTGGTATAAAAATGTGTACAACGATACCACTGCTGAATCCAGATGAGGAGGGGTTAACATCAGTCCATCGGCATGTAGATGTCCCGTGAAGGGAACTATCACAACTCCCAGTGGATGGCTGTAGAATCCCAGGTTGATAGAGGGAAGTGTAACAGCCCTTGCATGTGGCAGATAGTCAGGTCCCGCCGGCATGCAGATATAAAGGCACAGTAAAGGAGACCTTCAGATGGACATGGCAAGCCCCGCCGGTGTCCGTGACGTCACCGGATCTCCGACGGAACTCCCTGAAGACACGGAAGCCGGCGGAGAGGTGAGTACCGAGCAAAAGAATTTCGATTGATCAAAAAAAAATTACGATTAATCGCGGAAGTTTTACATTATAATATTGGTTTGAACAGACAAAATGTGAATAGGTATGAATAGGCCCTTAGTAGGGAGTTAAACTTTGTAGTCTTTGGCCCTGTACACATGGGCAAGAATCTCGTCAGAAAAAAACATTGTTTTCCTTGACGAGATTCTTGTCAAGAATCTCTTGCCGCTCGAGTGTACACACTGACCTTTTCAAAAGAACCATGGTTCTCTTGAAAGGCAAGAACGCAGTGACGTCATCGCGTAAGACGAGCATGCGCTCCTCACATTCGATGCCGTCGCCACCATTTTGCTTCACCCTACCAATGCTGTGGAAGCTACCGCGCATGCCTCAAAGTCATTTCGAGCATGCGCGGGTTTCCACGGCGACAGGTAAGTATACACACTCTCGGGTTTCTCATCGGGAAACAGGCCGACAAGAATCTCGACGAGAAAAAAGAGTGCAGGTTCTCGTCAAGATTCTGGCCAGATTTCCTGACAAGAAACCTAAAAGCCTCGTACACACGAACGGTAATCTCGGCAAGAAGCAGTTTTCTTGCTGGTTTTTGCAGAGAAAACCGGTCGTGTTTACGAGGCTTTATACTAAATTACTAGGATTATTCCCAAGGGTCTCAATTTCTGGGCTACAGAAATGATTTAAGTAAAGAGCAGTTGCTTGATTTGCAGAAATCAAATTTGCTTTGTTATTTAAGAATGAGGGAAAGTAAAATCTAAAGGTCTTGCGCTTGGAAAACCATCTGGAAAAAAGAATTGTCCGAGATTAAAGCAATGCATCTCTGTCAACCACAGAAATCCGGCAGGTACTGTATCAAATATTTTCTTGCCCCAGACAAAAGGTCTGCCTATGTATGGCAGCTACTCTATCATGGCCTATAGTATCTGGAGAGCCAGGATATTCAACTGATAAGGTTTGTTTCCCAGCTTTAGATATAGAGTGTCCCAATGCTAACTTTGTTAGTTAAACAGTAGGACAACCCTTGACCGCACTGGTTGAATATAAATATAATGGTAAATATTAGTGACTGAGACTTCTGATTTTATTACTTTAGAAAGCGCTTTTAATTACGGTAAATGAATTATTCCGTATATCTTTCTGATAAAGGACTGCCCTAAAAGTAATCTTTATTTACAAACAGAAAACATAAAGTCTACATTTAAGGGGCTTTTTCAACCTCATACGACTTTGACTGATTGTTACCTGCCCCCTGGCAACTTTTACTAAACATACTGCTTTAATTTGGTTGCTTCCACTGATGTTTACAGCCAGATTTTTGTTTCAAAAGGTTGTTTATTTTCTTTGCCAATCATTTAACATAACTATGTGCTGGCTACAAATCCATACCTAGTGCACAGTTATAAGATCTGACAACAGAAACATATAAGCATTTGATGTAATGGCTGAAGGTCAAACCCATCCTCTTTAATAAATGGTAATCTATATTCACAAGTATTCTTTGTTAATAGCTGATTGTGTTTCAGTTTTCAAGTGTGCTGTGCTGGGTGCTGAATTCTCGAGAGATTTTTAAGCCCAACTCCAGGATGATAGAAACTCACTGAGGCCCCGTACACACGACCGAGTTTCTCGGCAGAATTCAGCCAGAAACTCGATCAGAGCTGGATTCTGCCGAGAAACTCGGTCGTGTGTACACTTTTCAGCGAGGAAGCCGACGAGGAACTCGTCGGGCCAAATAGAGAACATTTCCTCGTTGTTCAATGAGGAAAGTTGGCTCGCCGAGATCCTTGGCGGCTTCAACACTGAACTGTATGTTCAACACTGAATGTGTTTGGCACGTCGAGTTCCTCGGACGTGTGTACGGGGCCTGATAGTGCCCATTCTCTCAGCTTGCATGGTGTTGTACTTTAAAAACATACAGTATATTTGGTTTGGTTACTTAACCACTTGCTGGGCACATATACCCCCCTCCTGCCCAGGTGGAATTTCAGCTTCCGGCACTGCGTCGCTTTAACTGACAATTGCGCATTCGTGCGACGTGGCTCCCAAACAAAATTGACGTCCTTTTTTCCCCACGACTGCGACATTATGGCGGGCACATCGGACACTTTTGACACATTTTTGGCACCATTCACATTTATACTGCGATCAGTGCTATAAATATGCACTAATTACTGTATAAATGTGACTGGCAGGGAAGGGGGTTAACACTAGGGGGCGAGAAAGGGGTTAAATGTGTATCCTGCATAGTGTTTCTAACTGTGAGGGAAGGGGACTGACTGGGGGAGGTGACCGATCTGTGTCCCTATGTACAAGGGACACGGATCGGTCTCCTCTCTCCCTGACAGGACGTGGATCTGTGTGTTTACACAAACAGATCCACGTCCTTGTCTGTGTAACTGCCGATCGCGGGTGCCTGGCGGACATCGAGGCTGCCAGGCACGCGCATCGGCATCTCAGTGATGCGTCGGGCACGCATGCGCCCCCCAGTGGTTGGAGGCTGTATATAGACGGCCTCCCGGCAATTGGCATCCACACTGCAGCCGTATATAGTCGTACGGCCGGCAGGAAGTGGTTAATGTACAGTATATATGCAAAATTACTAATCAAAATGTTCGAAAGAGTATATATCAAATACAAAAACACAGAGGGGGAACTCAGTAAAGCATTTGCACCAGATTCACAAAAGCTTTACTGACAGTTTTGGTTGTTTTATTAAAATATGTCAGGGTGGCATGTACTGGCCTCAGTGTGCCCCCATACCACGAACAAATGTCAGCACTGATCTAAATTTTATGTACCTATTTCCAACAGGTACATATATTTGTGATAAGCACCAACATTTGTCGTGTGGAGGCACAATGAAATTCTAAAGACACTCCTGATGAATTCCCTAGATATTATTATTATTATTATACACGATTTATATAGCGCCAACAGTTTATGCAGCGCTTTACAATGTAAATACCCAAATTGTCAAAGTATACTGATCTTCATATACATTGAATAAATCTAAAGTAAAGGGTCTGGAATCTTTTAGTTCTAAGCGTAAAATAATTCAGTTCAACTCTGTTAGCAACTACTGACTAAGTAAAATTTTACTTTGATCAAAAAGGTGTAAAAAGTTCTACTTAAAGCCATTCAGATATCTTGACCAGTTACACTACTAAGGCCTCGTACACACAACAGTTTTCCTCGACAGAATCCATCAAGAAACTTGGTGGCAGAGCTTTTTTTGCCGAGGAAAACGGTCGTGTGTATGTTTTTCATCGAGAAAACTGTCGAGGAATTTGACGAGAAAAAAAGAGAACAAGTTCTCTTTTTTCTCGACGGGAGTCTCAATTTCCTCGTCGTGTTCCTTGTCTGGCTGGTTTTCGACGAGAAACACGTTTGTGTGTATGCTAAGAAACCTGCGCATGCTCGGAATAAAGGGTTGTGCCAGTGGAATCGAACTTCCCCTGCCGTTGTATGTGTTGTACGCAAAGAAAGCTTGTCAAGTTTCTCCACAAGCCTGACAAGGACCTCGTCGAGGAAAACAATGTTTCATTTACGACGAGTTCCTCGGTCGTGTGTACGAGGCCTTAGCCCTTAACAATGCAATAAATCTTAAAGGTAAATTACTTTCACACAGTTTTCCTGTAAATTACCCCCCCCCCCCCAAAAAAAAAGTTGCATACTCTGTTCAAGCGCCTGGCAAAACCACATTATGTGGTCAATAGTGTGCTTCACATCCATGCCTCTGCAAACTCTCCTGGCTGGCCCCTTACGCCTGTGTTTTCTGCTCCAAAATAGTCAATTTATTTATAGTCCATTTATTACTTCAAAGAGGTTATGAATCATTGGGCTCATACACACGGCCGAGAAACTCGACGGGCAAAACACATCGTTTTGCTCGTCGAGTTCCTTGTGAAACCGCTGAGGATCTCGGCGAGCCAAATTTTCCCATTGCGTTAAGGAAATAGAGAACATGTTCTCTTTTTGGCCCGACGAGATCCTCAGCGGTTTCCTCGTTGAAAAGTGTACACACGACCGGTTTCCTCAGCAAAAAAAAAAACAGCAAGCTTCTTGCTGGTTTTTGCTGAGAAACTCAGCCGTGTGTACGAGGCCATTGAGATGCATAATACACAGCCTCTCCATTGAAATGTATGGGAATTTCCACGTATGCACAAAGAAATTAGGAACCAGCCAGGAGAGTTTGCAGTTCCATCTTTATTAGAACCAGTGTTGCTGACAGTCACCGGCTCTCTAAAAACTGAGAACTGAGTGATCAGCAGGCCTTTTATTGCTCAGTTCTCAGTGTTCGAAGCAGCAGGGGACAGATTTATTAATTTTTTTCAATACTTCTCTTTTAAAAATTCTCTCACTTGCTTTAGGCCTGTTGGCTGCTGAATCTATAGGATGGACTGCCAGTCCAATTTGATACCCCAGAGAACACAACACCTGCCACACAAAAGCTACAATTAGTGTGCTTCTTGTGGCTTAAAGCAAATGACCAGTGATTGTTCTATTTACAGAACCATACTGAAATGGTGTATCTTTCTCCTTGTGTGTGAATAATTTTAACAAGGACCTTCTTCTACAGCTCTAGCTACAAGAATAACAAACTTTGCAAAATGTGTATCTTGCACGCCTCATGTACACTGCTGCTGTTAAACGGACGTTCAGAGGCAGTTGGATGCTTTTTTTCAACTGCCCCTGAACACATCCAATGTTATCTTATGCGACCATGTACACAGTCTCGTTTAAAGTAGTTTTTAGGCAGTTGCTTTTAACAGCCTTTCTTTGAAAGGCTGTTAAAAGCAAGTTTTTCGTTTTTAGTTTTTCGTCGAGAAAACTGCAGTGGATCTCAACGAGAAAAAAATGTTCTCTTTTTTTCTCCTCGGGAGTCTCAATTTCCTCGTTGTGTTCCTCGTCGGGCTGGTTTACGATGAGAAACACGTTTGTGTGTATGCTTAGAAACCCACGCATGCTCAGAATAAAGTATGAGAAGGGAGCGCACCTTTGGTAATAGTAGCGTTCGTAATGGAGATAGCACATTCGTCACGCTGTAATCGTCACGCGTGAATCGTCTCTTACCAAACTTTTACTTAACACGCAGTAACGAGTAATGAGATTAGCAAAAGCAGCCCCAAGGGTTGTGCCAGTGGAATCGAACTTCCCCTTTATAGTGCCGTCGTACGTGTTCTAAATGCAAACGCGGCAAAACGCTGCTAAACGCGTCATGTAAACGCAGCAAAACGGACGTTTTAAAGTGGGTTGCTATCTGTCAAGTTTAATCATTTAGGAGCAGATGTAAAAATGTCCCGTGTACATGGAGCCTTAAGGCAGCGTCTATTGAAATCCAACTGCTGAAGAGCCAAATAAAATTTAGTTCTGTTTTTTACTAATGAATCAGGACTATCTTATATTATTTTTATAGTGTGGGACTGTGGGCTGTAACTGAACCTCTTTCTAAAACAATCTTTTCAATCCTCTGAAGCACTATTACTCTTTGTGCCAGATCTCAAATCCTTGTTCTTTTAGCTGAGTAAAATCTGATTAGCTGAATTGTCTGCAAATAAAAGTGGTTTAGCACGGACTGCTGTCAAAGGAAACAGCTAAAAAAACCCTAGTCAAAAAAATCTCCATTACAAAACAATGTGGTGAAGGTATTAAACATATTCTCTAAAAACGAATGCAGTCATTTTTAACATAGGTAAACGGAAGACCTGTCCCGGAAGGGACATGTACTTTCCATTAAGATGAATGGACACCCTGGTGCCCATGCAGGGAGGATTTTAACCACTTCCATACAGGGCATTTTCACCCCCTTCCTGGCCAGACCAATTTTTAGTTTTCAGCGCTGTCGCACTTTGGATGACAATTGCGCGGTCGTGCGACGTGGCTCCCAAGCAAAATTGACGCCCTTTTTTTCCCACAAATAGAGCTTTCTTTGGTGGTATTTGATCACCTCTGCGGTTTTTATTTTTTGCGCTATAAACAAAAGAAAAGCGACAATTTTTAAAAAAACACAATATCTTTTACTTTTTGATTTACTAAATATTATAATGAAAAACAAAAAAAAAATGTTTTTCCTCAGTTTAGACCGATACGTATTCTTCTACATATTTTTTTGAATAAAAAATCGCAATAAGCGTATTTGATTGGTTTGTGCAAAAGTTCTAGCATCTACAAAATAGGGAATAGCATTATGGCATTTTTATTTATTTTTATTTTTTTACTAGTAATGGCGGAGATCTGCGATTTTTATTGTGACTGTGACATTGCGGCGGACATATCGGACACTTTTGACACATTTTTGGGACCATTCACATTTATACAGTGATAAGTGCTATAAAACTGTACTGATTACTGTTTAAATGTGACTGGCAGGGAAGGGGTTAACACTAGGGGGCGAGGAAGGGGTTAGAATGTTCCCTAGATGGTTTTCTAACTGTAGGGGGAGGGGCACTCACAAGGGGAGGAGACAGATGTGTGTTTCTCTGTACTGGGAACACACACCGGTCTCCTCACCGCTGACAGGACATGGATCTGTGTGTTTACACACACAGATCCATAGTCCTGCCTTGATTGCGGGCAACCGCAGGTGCCCGGCAGACATCGCAGCCGCCGGGCACGCGCACCGGATACCGAACAATGCGGCGGGGGCGCGCACACGCCCCCTAGCCGCCCGGAAATGCAAGGCCGCCATATGACGTCCACTCTGAGGGAGGGAGGGTTCCCGCTGACGTCATTTTACAGTGACTCGGTAGGGAAAGTGTTAAAGAACCATCTGTGTGACAACAAGGAGGCCACACAGCCAAGTGTGGCTTCCTTGGTGCCACACAGGGCAATGATAGGTAAATATGTGGCATGTCAGGGATGCTGAGGGAGGTCATTGGGACCCCATAAGGGTAAGTGTGCCATAAAGTTTTCCCTCTATACCTGCTCTGCCAACAACCTAAACTTTTGAATTATCTTCCCGATAAAGTAGGACACTAGGACAAATAGGGAGTGTGCATTTCCCCACCGATGAAACCGACAGGACCAAAAACCTGACAGGGGTTGTATCCCCTCAGTACTTTGTTTAAAACTGTAAAGAAAAGTTTTGATTTTAGATACACTTTAACTACAGATGCAGAAAAATTCTTTAACGCAGCTGCAATGTGCACTTGCCAGCAGCAGTAATCAGTGATCTGAGTTCTGGATCTTGTTAATTAGGGTTAAATTCTGGGAATTATGTTGTGGGCTGTGCAGCTTGTTCTTTAAGAAATGCTAGAAACAAAAAAATGCATTCATTAATTCTATGAAATTAGCAGAGTGCTTCCTAGTACTGCCTTGTACAGCTGTTTTTCATAATGATGCAGCAGGAGGGAGGTTGTTTTAATCCATTACCTTTTGTCAAAAATAGCACAGCTCTTTATTTCTTCCTGTTCTTTAAATGCCAGCACCAAGTATAGTTATAGAATTTGTGATGCAGAACACAAATACGTAAAATAAAGCATAAAGGCTGCAAATTAAAATAATTGCAGGCCACCTCGCATATTTCCTAAAAGAGAAAACACCTGTTACATACTGTAATACGGGTTAGGCTCAATACTTGGTTTCGTTAACTCCAAATCCACGCTCTAAACTTTTAAAGCGGTAGTTAACTGCTGGGCGTTTTTTTTTTTTTTTTACCCTGCAAGGTAATGACCCGGGTGGCCATTCCTTCAGAGCACATGCACCTGTGATGTCACTGGCAGCATGTACAGTAAATACCTAATATCTCCTAAATGGTGCATGTTTAGGAAATATTTACACTACCTTATCATAGGCCTACCTATAGGTAAAAGTCAGAGATAGGAGTTTACTTCCACTCTAAAGTTGTTTAAAATATGCTTTGTATAACACACACAACATTTTAATCTATAGAATTATATCAAGAATGTTGAGAAATGTGGATGATAAACAAATGCAACAATTTTATTGCTAGCACATACGTAGAAGAGCATACAGAGAGACCTTCTTAACTAAAGTAAAGCTATTAAAATCCTGGGCAATTTTGAATGAACATATTGTGAAAAAAATGTCTACCTTTAGTGAAAACTAAAATGAGCAGTAGACTCGGAGACACAAAAAGCTGAAGTTATAGGCAAATCTCATGTTTCCTTTAAATGTTTAAGATCCAAAGCCAAAAACAAACATTGAGTATATTGCAGCTTACTTAGATAAGGTCGCTGCATTTGTTTGTTTTTTAATTTCAGACCTTTGTTTCCTTCGAAAATAACACACTTCCTGTCCCAAGATAGCTAGGCTTAGTCAGTCTACTTTGGAGGAAGCCATGGTTGTCACCTTTGCTAGACATCAAACATGTCTTCCTCTCTTCATTCCTATTACATGGGGGGTGGAGGGATGAGTATATATATATATATATATATATATATATATATATATATATATATACCGTATTTGCCGGCGTATAAGACGACTCGGCATAAAAGACCACCCCCTAAAAATCTGCTGAAAACTGTGGTTTTGTGGTCTGCGGTAGTAATGTGTTTCAATTAAATGAAGAAGCCGCAGCCCGCCAGGTGCTCTGTAAGGCTGTATGTAGTCTGTATATGCGCCGCTCAGCCAATCCCGATGCACTGTGTTGATGACAGAGCATGCTAAGCCTGCTCGGATTGGAGTAACAACCTCTGCCAATCCGAGCAGGCTACATAATGTAGCCTGCTCGGATTGGCAGAGGTTATTACTCCAATCCGAGCAGGCTTAGCATGCTCTGTCATCAACAGAGTGCATCGGAATTGGCTGAGCGGCGCATATACAGAATACATGCAGCCGTACAGAGCACCCGGCAGCTGATATTGATCGAGCAGCTGCTTCACCCGGTGTATAAGACGACCCCCGGTTTTTGGCTGTGTAATTCCGGTACAAAAGGTCGTCTTATACACTGGAAAATACGGTATATATATATATATATATATATATATATATATATATAATATATATATATATATATATATATATTTATTATTATTATTATTAAATAAAGTTTTATTGAAGAGAAAAGTATGGATACAAAATATTAAACAGAAGTACACAACCCTACCAAGACAGCCTCTTATGTATCTGGAACATCATAATAGAGTAACAAACACAATGTATAATTACCACAAGAGTACAGTCTTAGTTCGCTTAGTACAGTTTTGTCATCAAGGAATAACAACAGAGTTAATAGCCACAGTCTACTAGCACTACTAATAAGTACACATTGAGATTATCTTACCAAGTGATCAACCAACCAATGATCAACCTATCCATTACCAATTCCAATGGACTGAGACCTGGTTTAACCAGTTAAGGCCTACAAAGATTATTAAATTTGAGGGGGCATCTGCTGTGCTGGTAGGTGTATTTTTCCACTCCTTGTATGACGGAGAGTCAGTAGACTTTCAATACCTATGTACAACTCTAGCCACAGCTTCTCTGATATGGACAGTAAGTTGGAAATCATCTAAGATGCCCAAAAGACAAGGTTTAAGGTCAAGCTGTATAGAGATCTGGAATACAATGTTTAACCTATGCAATACTATCACCCAATAAGTTTGTAATTTGGGTTAGAGGGATGAGTATATTACAGAATAAATAAAACACTGTGCTTTCAGTTCGGCTTGCAGGATGTGACATTTGTGCCATGATAACTATATTTTCTGTACTTGCTACACGTGTTCTTACCCTGAAAAGTTAAAATTAATGCAGCCACCACATCTAAGCACAGGTAAGCTGCAATATATTACATTTACATTTGTGGGTTTAGATATCCTTTAACTTTGACCCACTTTTCTTATCTCCAAAGCTACTCTATTAGCCAGCAAAGCCATACATGGCAGTAAAGGGTCAACAGTAGGGCTTAAGAGATGGGAGGAAAGAACAATGTTAAACAATTCAGGGAAAGCTGAGATTTGCACACATCTTTAGCTACTTTTATCTCTGGATCTATTTACTAGTTGGACATGCATTTCACTGAAAGCAATTTCTGCTTATTGATGGTTTGCTTTTCTCACTGCATTCTGCCGAAAATTGGACTATTGTACAAAAATGTTATAGGGAGGATGTCTATCAACAACATGTGTAGTTCCACATTGCCAAGCATGTGATTAACCCCTCTACTATTGCAACTTTTTATTTTAAGCCTTTGGTGTGACCCTAGGCATCAGGAAGAGGCAATGCTATAGTAAAATGTGTATTCGTCGTACTTATCTATTTGTTACTGTGTCATGTGTAGAGTGTGCATACATGCCAAGACCAGTGAACCGGAGGTATTGAGATGTGTATACAAAGTCCTGTAGAGCTGCTATGCCTAAGGCCATAAAGTAATCAGCTATAGCATTATCTATATCCCCATTTTAATTACCAGTTGTGAAGGATGGTGTTTGCCCTCAGCTTGTTTCACCCTTATATCTATGAGTTCTTTCACTCCAGTGTCTTAAAAAGTTTGCAAATCTCTCAATATCAGTCTTGGCTCCTCAGTGATAGGCTGATTAACACATTTCTTTACACTAAGCAGTCTATTTATAAATGATTTTCCTCATGATTCACACAACTTTCATCCAGGGTTCACACAAATTTTCTGAATAAATCCAATGAGAACAATGTGTAAATGTTGGGTAAAAGCTGTGAATCATGTGTGAAATATTAATAAATTGGCCCCTTAAAGTGTAATCAAACCCTAACTAAGTAAATTTTGTAGTAGTTGCATTCAATTGGAATTGTTCTCTAATGTTGAAGATGTTTAATAATTTACCAAGTCGCTGCTTCAGTGGCTTGGTAAGCTACAATACGTATTCAACATTAGAGAGCCCAGTTGAATGTGACAAATGACTACTAGATATGCCATACACGGAATAAATTAGAACCACCACAGACACCTAATTGTTAAATACGTAATTTTTTGTATTTGCGCCATTCTGATCTGCTTAATATATTTTTTAAAGAATTTGGTTATATCGCTTTGATTTTTTTTTTTTTTATAATAATAAAAATACCTGTTGATCTTTTTAAAACTTAGATTCCCTGTGTCCTCTGCACACTTCCTATCTTATCTAACAACAACAAAAAAAACTTCTACCATATTTGCCGGCGTATAAGGCGGCTGGTCATATAAGACGACCCCCTAATATTTGGTTTAAAACGGTGGTTTTGCGCCCTTCTCACCGTATAAGACGACCCCCCTTGTGCGGTAATGCCGCTGTTACAAAAACAAAGCAGCTGCCCGATGAATATAATGTAGCCTGCTCGGATTGGCAGAGGTTGTTACTCAAATCCGAGCAGGCTTAGCAGGCTCTGTAGTCATCAGAGTACATCGCCCTCCGGGACTGGATGAGCGGCGCATAATACTGAATACATATAGCTTAACAGAGCACCAGGCGGGCTGATATCCATCGGGCAGCTGCTTCACCCGGCGTATAAGATGACCCCCTGTTTTTAGCTGTGTAATTCCAGGGTAAAAGGTCGTCTTAGGCCCTGTACACACGAGGAGACATGTCCCATGAAAACGGTCCGCGGACCGTTTTCATCGGACATGTTTCCTGGGAGCTTTTGGTCTGATGTGTGTACACACCATCAGACCAAAATCCCCGCGGACAGAGAACGCGGTAACGTAGCAGACACCGACGTTCTCAAACACGGAAGTTCAATGCTTCCACGCGTGCGTCGAATCAATTCGACGCATGCGCGGGATTTCAGTCCGCTGGTTAGACGTACTAACCAGCGGACATGTCCGACGGACAGGTTTCCAGCGGACAAGTTTCTTAGCATGCTAAGAAACTTTTGTCCGCTGGAAACCTGTCCGCTAGGCCAGGAAACCTGTCCGCTAGGCCGTACACACGACCGAACATGTCCGATGAAACTGGTCCGCGGACCAGTTTCATCGGACATGTTCGGTCGTGTGTACGAGGCCTTATACGCCGGAAAATATGGTCGTTTTTATTTTGGACTAAAGAATGATTAGCCCTTACAATATGTTGTAGTGATCTGAGAGTGGGAGTGCTTGAGTAGTTTATCCAAAAACAATGGGCAGAAAATCTGACACTACTCAGTCCACAAAAATATTCTTTGTTGGGAGCCAACAACAGGGCAGAAGGCAATTCTGGCAGATCAACAGATATTGTTCTGTACTTGCAGGGTCTTTAAATGTTTAAAACATGGGGAAATGTGTAAATGTAAAGCAGAGAAAAGCTACACATTTTATTTTTAAATTATCTTTCATAAATGTGGTAATTTTTAGTCAATGGTAACCACTTCCCATCTACCAGGAACCACAAATATGATTGCAAGTAATCACCAGAAACAATTTACCACCCACAAGTTCAACCTACCACCAGAACCTGGTCGATTGTGAAGTCAAAACTGGGCAATAAATGACAACTTCAATACAGTTTATTGAAAGATCTAAAACTGAAAAACAAACTACAGGCATACCCCGCTTTAAGTACATTCACTTTACATACACTCGCGAGTAAGGACATACCTGTGAGTGTTTGTAAAGTGGCTCTCAAGCTAAAGCTGCAGGTGAGTAATCTTTGCACGGATAGTTAAGATTCCCCGATACTTGGAAACACACTCCCTGCCCCCCCCACTACAGTCCCTGACACCCCTACTATAGCCCCTGACACCCCCACTACAGCCCCTAACGCCCCAGAAGTGAAAAAAGGTATTGCTTCACTTTAAGTACATTTTAGTTTTACATACATGCTCTGGTCCCATTGTGTACTTAAAAGTGCTGTACGCCTGTACAGCAATATTGGATTTCTTGAGGTCTATCTAAACCAGCATTTTATTTCTTCAACTGCTTGTCAATTTAACATAAAATAGAACTAAAAGTTTAATTGCACTATCAATATGCCACATGTATGACCAGCTAAAAAAAAACAAAATTTTCCTTTTTTTTTTTTTTTTTTAATGTCTCCATTAGAAAAGTTTCTGCCATTAGATATTTTTTACTGTATTTTAAAATTTTAGAAAAAGCAACATCAATCAAGTTTTTGTTCTAAATGGTAAAAAGAAAAAAGAAAAGAAAATCCTTAAATATAAGAATTAGTCTCACATATCGTGTTCCTAAATAAACTTTATAACATACAGCTATACCCTATTTCCGAGGCATTGAAAGATACATATATAACTTTATAAATGGAAGATGGCAAAGGCGGTTCTATTACAGCCAATAAATACTAGCACTTTTTTTTAAAGTGAGTGCATTAACCTTAGAGCTTTCACGTAACACTTCATACAATCAGTTGCATGTTTTTCTTTGGACTCTAATATAGGTGACTGCATACAAAAGCATTTCACAATCAGCATGCAGAACACTGAAATCTGTGTCGGCTTGCCAAGTATTGTTATGTCATCTTCTACTTGTAACGCTGTTGAAATACGTTGCATGTTCAGCTATTTTAAGGCCCAATGTAGCAAGACATAATTAGAAGGCAATAAAGTGAAAGTACGCACTTATGAACTGTGTTTCAACCTTAGGGGAAAGGAGGTAAATGTTTCATCTAAAAGTAGCTACATGTTGTAATGATATGTTTGCTAGGTAAAAGGAGTAACATGGTGCTAATATCTAGTGACTGACATCTAATAGTGAAGATAAAGTCAGATCATGGGCAATAGAATGTAACTGTATTTGACCTTACCAAAGGATATTTTACAATATTCTTCATTATGACATCACTATAATTGGAAATGGAATGCACTACTGACAGTAGTAAACCAGGTTAAAAAAAAAAAGATCTCCCTGCAGGTAATGTACTTATGTGCTAGTATACACAGCATACTAGCACATTAATAAAAAAAAAGTATCTAAAGAAAATGTATCCCTTCAGTTGTGCACTGTCACCGTTGAAAGGAATTCCATCTTCACCAGTTTTTCCTTCCGGGTTCACGACAAATTGAATGGCCTAACAACGATGATGTCACTCCCGTGCATGGTTGTGGGAGTCACGGTCATGGCACAGCTCTCTTAATGAACAGCATATTAAGTGTGCTGTCCATTGAGAGCGCAGTGTGCACCCGCCAGTCACTGGCTGCTACACATGTGAATATCTCCTAAATGGTGCACGTATTATACTTTACTACCGTAAAATTATTTTTTTTTGAGCAACAGTGGGACTTCCTAAAACAGAACTTCACTATAAAAAGTGAAGTCCTACTCTGGCAAGCCACAATGAAGATATTTGCCAGCACACCACGGGTCGTAGTTGAGTACAAACATTTTTTTTTATTGAAACATAATCACATCACAAACAAGAGAGTTCCATTTTTCGGAGTCACGCAGGACCCCTTTGCCCCTGACTAATTCCTCTTTATGCTTCTTTATGCTTTATTCTCTTTTAATCAAAAAAATTGTGATCAGCTACTAGTCACAAGTAGATTCTCCAACATTTTGAAAAACCTCTTTTGCAGTAATTGATTCCAATGAATAAACCACATCTTTGCACAATCCAATTGTTACTGGTACATAGTGTGACTTTTTTGGCCATACTATTAGGGGTAAAAGGAGTGCACTTATTTCTGCACTCCCGAGGCTCAGATTTAGCTGACAGCGGGCTAAAGCCTGAGCCAGCCACTCACACCCCCTCCATAGCCCAGTGCTCCACTGAGCTCCACTGAGCACTGGAGGTGCAGAGCAAAGCAGACTAAGAACTAAAATCATGTGCTCGGACTGATGCTGCAGCCATACAGGTGAGTATGCATGTTTTTTTATTGCTCACACTCATCCTCTTTAAAATAATGTTCAATAAGTTTGTATTAAAAGCTTGCAAGTACAAAAATGAACAACAGTTACGTTCACAACTGGTTATAATGTCATATAATAAGGGCCGGGACAAGGGGTGAGCAGAAGGGACGGCTGCCCTGGGCGCAATGGTTTATTGCAGGGATGGGGGCACCCTGTGCTGAGTTCCTTCTGTTACAAGGCTTACAGGAGTAGTGATAGCAGCATCACTACTCTTAGTGGTGAGAAGAGAGCCGAGAGGAAGTGTGGGTTGTGCACCCCCTAAGCTGATCCCCTAAGCTCTCACATCATGAACAGGAAGGGGGGGAACAGTTTGGCAACCATTCCTCGGGCACTGGGTGACCTTGTAGGGGAATGGGATAGATGGAATGGGAAGGTGGAAGGGATGGGGAAGAAAATGAAACTAGGAAATCAGAACAAGCATTTACCAGTCATTTTATAAAATTTTAACTAGTATTGGAGTTTAAAGTTTATGTAATGACTGGTACATGCTTGTCCTGAATTCTTAGTTGTTCTTTAAAATAAAGGAAGGCTGTTCTTTGAGTGTTTTGCCCACCATTGGTTTACACATATGTATAAATTGTACGGAAGCACGTACAATTACATGCAGAGTTCCTCAAGGATCACCCCTGTCGCCCGTGCTCTACAACATCTACCTCCGCCCACTCCTCAAAATCATCAGCAAACAGGACCTGCTCTATCACTCGTATGCTGATGACACTCAACTCTATCTTCGCATCACCGGAAAAAAGACATATTGCCTCTTACTGATCGATAATTGGATGACGGAGAGCTCCCTCAAACTTAATGGATCCAAAACAGAACTTCTCTTTCTCCATACAAACCAAAAGAAAGACTCTAGGACAATAGCCACCATGCTTGGACAAACCATCGCCCCAAGCGCTAAAGTCAAAAGCCTCTGAGTAATCTTTGATTCGGACATGACCATGGACGCACAAATAGGGTCCAGCGGATCACACCATCTTCTCCGCCTGCTATGTAGACTTATCCCCTTCATCACGGAAGAGGACACAGCAATAGTAGTTGAACCCTTAATTAATTCTCGACTCAACTACGCAAACTCCATCTACCTTGGACTACCCAAATACCAGATTTTGTGTTTACAAGTCGTCCAGAATACAGCAGCCAGACTGATAACGGGAAAAAAACCTTGGGAATCAATCACCCAGTCCCTGAGGTCCCTTCATTGGCTAACCGTAAAGGATCAGGTTACATTCAAGACCCTCTGCCTCACTCACAAATGCACACAAGGAAAAGCCCTGCAATACCTATGCGAGAAAATAAAACACTACAACCCTAGTCGCACCCTTTGGTCAACTAATCAGAACCTGCATCCCCAAGACCCGCTACAAGTCTAAATGAGAACGAAGATTTGCAGTCCAAGGACCATGGCTGTGGAACGTGCTACCAACAAACATCCGCATGGAAGAAAACCACCACGTCTTCAGGAAAACATTTAAGACCCACCTCTTCTGAGGGATCAGGATGACACTGGATGCAAAGCGCCTTGAGGCGATTTAGTTTGCATTTGTAGCACTATACAAGTTACTCACTCACTCTATATATACACACAATATATATACATACATATATATATATAAACAGTATATATATATATATATATATATATATATATATATATATATATACACACACAGAGAGATAGTATAACGTGCCAGAGATATGCCCAGACATCATAATCCTTAAATCAGCATCATAAGGTTTTTAACACTGGCAGACCAAACAGTCTACATTCACCGTCCATGCAATGATAGCCTTATCTTTTCAGACATTACATGGACAGCGAATATAGACTGTTTGGTCTGCTTCTGTATCAAAGATATGAAAATCCATCTTATCTTCTTTTAGATAAGATGGATTTTGAAATCTTGCATACAGAAGCAGACTTTTCATGTTTTATTAAATCATAAATCACAAATTATTTTAGAAAGCAGCACATTATTTAGACATCTTGCGAAATATGTCACATTACCTACTTAACATCAACCATATTAATTTGGCAGAAAATTATTGCCCTCAAAAATAACTACAGAAGTATCCGTGTTTCACATAGAATGCTAGAGCCTATAAAAGTTACTTGATTGTTATACTTATTGCACTATAGCGCTGAGCGGGTGAACATTTGTCAAGTTGTTATTCTTATTACAATAAAAATGATTGTGCCAGAAAGTAGAATGCTAGGCAATATTCCAGTCTTTGTATTGCTATTTATGTGGTCACTGGGACAGGAAATGAATGGAAATCACTCCAAAGGAAAGGTACAAAACGGTAAAAGCCTGAGAGCGGTTCTAACTCATGGTCATGTTACTAAAAGTTTTTAGACAGTAGTTTTTGTTATTGTCAGTGGAGTATCCTCTCACTGTCCCAGTGAGTGCTGCCACTAGGTTAACAAGGGAAACACGGGTCACAATTAAATATTCTAATCCTCCCTCGTGTTTTCCAACATAAAAGAAAACAAGTTTTAGACTAGAATTTCCCTTTAAACTATCCATAGTCCATTTTGTGCTAAACCCCAACAGCTGTATATTAGGGGTAATAACAATCAGCCTAAAATTGTGTTTTTTGTTACAATATGTTCCGGGAATTAAGCCTTTCTGTCATTGTTACAGGTATTAGGGGGGCTGGGTATTGTCATATGCAGCGAGTCCTCAGAAATTGACCAGCATGCTGGTGAATTATCACAAGAACCCAATCCAGACATGGGTAACAACCATAATCAGCATACACACATACTAATATTCCAGTGCTGCACTAAGATGCCAAGAAATCGCACCCAAGTTGACTTGTTAACTGGAACAGGTTCCTTGCTTGGTGGAAAAAGGGGAAGAATAAGAGAGCATACCTTGGGAAGTTGAAACAAGGCTGTGAGATAAATATCCCAGCCTGCAATACCATCAATCGCCACTAGAGGGGATTTACCAAAATTTAGGTGGATGGTCACACACAGACAAATAAAGGTTTTCCATACAATCTGGTGTACTCAAAGGCCTCTTACACACGGTACAATTGATGGCCAACCGAGCGTCTGATTTTTGTCAAAAGGGTGTGTGCCAGGATCTTGTCTTGCATACAAACGTTACACAATTGTCGTGCCACAAACACAAAGTGACGTACTACAAGGAATTTCAGCTCTTGAGGGCCACACTTTGGGCCCCTTTTGCTAATTTCATGTTTGGTGAGCATTGATTCCAAGCATGCGTGTTTGTACTTTCGACTTTTCTGTGACAGATTTGTGCACTGACCATATGAAAATCAGACGTGGAGCCGATGTCCGTCAAAAACTTACTAACCTGCCATCCAACATTTGTTGGCCGAAAATTGGAAAACAATTGTCTAAAGGAGTGTACCAACGGTATGAATTTAGGACAACAGTCTGTCAACAGACAATTCCCCTTCCAACAATCGAACCGTGTGCTTGAGGCTTTAAGTCATTTCCATAGGTTTCTAAGATTCCCCAAGCTACCCTGTGATCTGCAATTCTGGTGCACCTCCACCGTTTCCATTGCCCACATATGCCAGACATATAGTTGATTGAATGAAAGACTTGTATAGCGCTACACATGCGAACTGAATCGCCTCTAGGCACTTTTGGCTGTTGCGGTCATTTAACCCTGTAGGATCTTGACACTCTTGTGACACAGTCGTACACACATATATACTGGGATAATTTGGACAGGATCCAATTAACCTACCAGCATGTCTTTGGCATGTGGGAGGAAGCCCATGCAGACACAGGGAGAACATGCAAACTCCAGGCAGATGGTGTTGTGGTCAGGATTTTAACCAGCGACCCTTTTGCTGATAGGTGAAGGTGCTAACCACTACACCACTGCTGCTAGGCACCAGTTTGTCATTAACACACACAGATTCTAGACAGCCAAGCATACAGGCACTAGTAATTTAATTTTACAAAATCTCTAGGAGCTATGAATTCTTAGTTTAGGACACAGAATGCCATCTATCAATTTTGTATATTTAATATCCCCTGGTGCAGTGATGGCAAACCTTGGCACCCCAGATGTTTTGGAACTTAATTTCCCATGATGCTCATGCATCTGCAATGTAGTAGTAGGCATCATGGGAAATGTAGTTCCAAAACATCTCAGGTTGCCAAGGATCGCCATCACTGCATAGAAATATGTACAAAAGTAAACATTATAAAATGACAAGAAATAAAATGGCATACAGAAATACAGGCTATATAATACAAAATAAAACAATAAAAGTTGAAATAAACTTTATCATTTTATCTTTGTTGGCAGGATAATGCCATAAATTCTGTAATCGTTGTGTTTTTTAGTATGTTTTTGTTTCTCAATTATGCCACTGTTTGCTATGCCAAGCAGACATTATTTAGTCACCTTGCAAATAGCTGATCCCCAAATATGTCGCATCTGGAAGCTCAGCCACTTCATTAGCAATGCAAAATCCCTGGGCATGTCGGCTGCTTCCTTCCCTTGCGTATGCGCACCGCTTAGTCTGGACGTAACTGACGCCTGAGGACGCAATGTCACATCCTTTATTGACCTCAGAAGAGAAAGCTCCACCCATGTATGACTGAGACACATAATTAGCAGTTGCATGACCGTAGATAACAACAACAAAAAGTAGTCAATGGTGATTTCTCTGATTTAAACATATTATTATTATTATTATTATTATTATTATAATACAGGATTTATATAGTGCCATCAGTTTGCGCAGCGCTTTACAACATATGAAACTAATAAAACTATTTATGTTGTAAGATTTGGGCCATTCCATATATAATGATTTTCCATGTAAAAGGTTATGTCTTGGCAAAAAAAAAACACATTCAGTACATGCCTGTCTGCTATACATGTAGATTTCCCCATGTTTTGTCTCATTAAACAGAAAAATACCTGTAGATCCTGTCATAAATCCAGTGATCTCCTAATATCCTGCAGTGAGATGACAACTCTCCATTTGCTGTCATAAAATCACAAGCAGTGTTGTCAGCTCTGCCCAGTTCTCCTTTGCTATATTACAGAAGGCCCCTCCCCAGGTAGGCATTATT
This sequence comes from Rana temporaria, assembly GCF_905171775.1. NCBI lineage: Eukaryota > Metazoa > Chordata > Amphibia > Anura > Ranidae > Rana > Rana temporaria. Next base: position 141,161,534 of record NC_053493.1, on the reverse strand, counting down.
CTTATGGACATTTGGAGGCACAGACAGGGTCCGGTGTACAAATTCTGGCCATGGAACTGCAATTGGCGCATTCAACCACCCAAAGAGGAGAACGCCTCTACACCTGTGAAAATGCCAGGTTTTTTTTTTGCATCCTTTTTCACCCATGCATGCGTTTATGCCTAATCTCCTAAATTTCGCCTTTGGGGGCAATGCTGTATCCTGGCCTAGGCCAACAAGGCCCAGGCCTAGGGCAGCACTTTGCAGGGGGGGCAGCACGGAAAGAGTCCCCTCCGGCTTGTGCTACACTGTTAGTGTAACGCAAGCTGCTTCTAATTGTGACTGTCCTATCATCCTGGACCACAAACCTTCCTCATTGTGCTATATGTTTTCTGCTGCACCATTGGCATGGTTATATCTTCTTAGTCCTCTCTAGGGATGAGCCGAACACCCCCCCCTGTTCGGTTCGCAACAGAACCTTCGAACGGACCGAACGTTCGCGCGAACATTTAGAACCCCATTGACGTCTATGGGACTCGAACGTTCGAATTCAAAAGTGCTCATTTTAAAGCCTAATATGCAAGTTATTGTTGTAAAACGTCTTTGAGAACCCGGGTCTTGCCCCAGGGAACATGTATCAATGGAAAAAAAGTTTTAAAAACTATCGTTTTTTTCAGGACTCCTGAAAAAACGACCGTTTTTAAAACTTTTTTTTCCATTGATAGTGACATGTTCCCTGGGGCAAGACCCGGGTTCTCAAAGACGTTTTCACAGGCATACTATAGACACCCAGCAGGTACAATATTTAAAGGAATTCTTCATTTTTTTAATTATTATTATTTAAGCATCATTAAAATCACTGCTCCTGGATCTTTAGGCGCAAACTACAGAGCACACGGCAAGTACACACCAAGTAGCTCTAGGTGCAAACTACAGAGCACACGGCCAGTACACACCAAGTAGCTTTAGGTGCAAACTACAGAGGACACAGGCAATAAACCACGCAAGAATATTGCAGCTAGCACAATCACCTGCCTGCCAGTAAATTAGGAAGAACTGATCTAGCTAAACTATACAGTGTATAAATATATAACAACACCTGGTATGTATATATATCCTCTACACACTGTAACATTAACTGACTGGCCTGCGTGCCTGCCTGCTCTATCTACCTGCAAAAAATGACACTCTCTCTGTCCTCTCTTAACCACTGCAACACACTACACAAGGCCGACCTGCAGGCAGCCTTTTATAGTGTGGGGCGTGTACTAAACCCCCTGAGCCATAATTGGTCAAAGCCACCCTGGCTTTGGCCAATTATGGCTCTCAATTTTTTGCAAGCTGTGATTGGCCAAGCATGCGGGTCATAGTGCATCCTTGGCCAATCATCAGCCAGCGATGTGAATTATGGTCTGTAAAACGTAACTCGAATTTGGCGCGAACGACCCGTTTTGTTCGTATTTCGACGAACGATCGAACATATGATGTTCGAGTCGAACATGAGTTCGACTCGAATACGAAGCTCATGCCTAGTCCTCTCCATAAAATTATCAGAAATTTGTGCTTAAAGTAGAACTATAGGCAACACTTTTTTTTTTTTTTCATTTTGGATAGAGTAAGGGAGGGTTATAGCACCTGTCAGTTTATTTTTTTACCATCCCTGTCCCATTGCAGAGATATCCCTTCACTTCCTGCTCCATAGCCAAACAGGAAGTGAGAGGAAATCTATGCAAATTAAGGAAATCCAATGCCCCCCCAGGCCCTAAGAAGTAGTGTCCCCACTCGAAAATTTCAGAGCAGGTCTTAAACAGAAATGGGTGTGGCCTTGACAGGAAGGGGAGGGTCATATTTAAATTAGGGGGTGCACGAGTTTAGTCAAGCCTAGGGTAGCACAAAACCTAAATACACTACTGTTTGGGGGACACGTCATGCACGCATGCATGGATAAATGCTGATACAAATAACCATCAGCATGTGCAGGAGTACAAGCATGTACGGCCATTCACTTCTGTCTGTGCCTGGACAAGTCATCCGTGGTTCTCCAGCCACGTGACACCGGGATTTTTACAACAGACCCTGCTCGCGCCTCCAAATGTCCATGTGAATGGGGTCTTTGTAAATATGCCTAGACTGTGCATTGAAGATGATTGACTTCTAAAGTGCATGTAGCAAGTCTACAAGGAAACTGGGTCACTTCTATTCCTGCCATTCCTAGCTGGACTTTTGACTCTAGAAAATACTCAAATACAAGTCAATGAACCATCAAGATAGCAGGTTAACAAAATTTCAAGGTCAGTTTATATTTTCCTATGATTTTGATCACGATATTGGCTCTATTTTTCCATAAATGTCCTGCCAAATTTTACAGTGTTATTTGTTCTACCAGAAAGTGTGGCTAAGTGGATTTTAATTGAAGCTGAGATATATTTGTGCTCCTATCCTCAAGGTGAAAAGAAAGTATGTTTTCATTTTTACCAACATAGTTTCCATGTGTTTATTACTTGGGGACATATTTATAAAGGAATAAATGTGACTTTCACAAATCATTTACTGGTGGTGGATTATCCGCCTAAAACACATGAACCATGATGATTCACCTGCAGTGAATGATAAATTTCATATTTACTGCTTTATAAATATACTCCTAACTACTCTCCGTTAGTGTTGGGCAAGCGGTTCGCCCGAGCATTAGTTCGGCCCAAACATCCCCGTTCGCTGAACACCCGATTTTGCAGGGCGCTCACTGATCAACCCATAATGCACTGCGTGCTGCACAGTGCTTTCTAAGCCCTGATTGGCTGAAGCAATGCACTGGACCACTGGTCAGGTGCAAGGCTTTGCCCAATTAGGGCACAGTGAATAGCTGGTTGTTAAAGTGGATGTAAACCCGATTCATAAAATTTGAGATGAGCACATATAGCTGCAGTATTTTGTTATCTCTTTTCAGTGAGCCAAGTCTTATAGCTCTCTTCTGAACGAACTGGTTCCTCTGTTATCAGCCTGACAACTCCTCACATATTTTTTGACTTTTTAGACAAAAGCAGCCTGAATCTTTTGTCAAAGGAGGTTGCTAACATAGAGTAGCAGATAGTAGCTCCTATTACAAAACAGCTCTGAGAGTCTCTGCCTATGATGAGAGGGGATGTGAGCCTTTCCTCCAATCAGCAATTTTAGCTATCTTGGCTGTATGCCCAGATATCACACTCTGTGTTAACCAGGAAGAGAAAATCTCCTAACAGGATCTCAACTTTCTAAACAGTATATAAATGTGAAGACAGCAGATATACATATAAAACCTATGTAGAGAGATTTGGTTAATCTCTGTGTATCGTCTGAGGTTGTTCACTTCACTGGGTGTATGGAGGGTTTATATCCACTTTAAGGAGTGGGCTGGCAAGCTGGCCGCTGTGATCTTAAAATGGGGGATTCACCAGAATTTCTTTTTTTAAAAGCCAGCAGCTACAAATACTGCAGCTGCTGACTTTGAAAAAATGGACACTTACCTGTCCAGGTCGCCCGCGACATCGGCAGCCAAGGGTGAGCAACTGCTCGGCTCTCGGCTTCCCCCGTCACCATCCTCGGTGAGGTAATCGGGAATTAAAGCGCTGCGGCTTCACTGCCTGGTTCCCAAGTCGCACTGCGCCATTCTCACTGGTCCCCGATGTGTTCTGGGAGCCGTGTGTTTCCCAGAACACAACGGGGGGTGACGCGAAGGGACGGGACTCCCGTGGGAGTCTATACCTGGAAGTGGTGCAAATACCTGTATTATACAGGTATCTGCCCCCCCCCCCTCCCCCTGAAAGGTGCCAAATGTACACCGGAGGGGGGGGGGGGTTCCGAAAAGCGGAGGTTCATTTTTGGGTGAACCTCCGCTTTAACAATTGAAGTCATCAGCTATCAACGGTCTTCCCCGCTGACAGCTGAATGAAAAAAAAAACATGTTGCTTAGCTTTGTGAACAAAAATGGCGTGGGGTCCCCCCAAAATCCATACCAGTCCCCGTACCCTTACCTTGCAGGCGCGCTCCCGAGTCCTGTATTCGGTGTCCATAGCCGCCAACTACAGGAGTCTGCCCCACCCCCCGAGTCATTGGAGTTGATTGACAGCAGCACGAGCCAATGGCTGTGCTGCTATCAATCTATCCAATGAAGAGCCAAGAAGACCGAGCAAAGGAAAAGCGTGTTCGCGAGGCAGGATTTTACAGGGCTGTGGTAAGTAAAACAGGGTGGGCTGGGCAATCATCTGATGTTTTTTCACCTTAATGCATAGGATGCATTAAGGTGAAAAAACATGAACCTTTACAACCCCTTTAAAGCTTTGAGAATTGAGTTTTGAGGTTCCTTATTGCTGAATAGTATGTTTCTTGGAATTGTAAGAATAATTAGCCAGATTCACGTATGCCGGCGTAACTTTGTGCCGGCGTAACGTATGTCATTTACGATACACCGCCGCAAGTTAGAGAGGCAAGTGCAGTATTCACAAAGCACTTGCTCCGTAAGTTGCGGCGGCGTAGCGTAAATGTGCCAGCGTAAGCGCGCCTAATTTAAATTATGAAGAGGTGGGCGTGTTTTATGTAAATAAAGCATGACCCCACGTAAATGACGTTTTGAACGAACGGCGCATGCGCCGTCCGTGGACGTATCCCAGTGCGCATGCTCCAAATTACGCCGCAAAGACTCATTGGTTTCGACGTGAACATAACCTACGCCCAGCCCTATTCTGAATCGACTTACGCAAACGACGTGAAATTCAACGCGGTTCCGACGTCCATACTTAACATTGGCTGCGCCATCTTTTTGGTGGAATATCTTTAGGCCTGAAAACGCCTTACGTAAACGGCGTATCTTTACTGCGATGGGCAAGCGTACGTTCGTGAATAGGCGTATCTCGCTGATTTACGCATTCTAGGCGTAAATCAGCGTACACGCCCCTAGCGGCCGGCGTAAATAGACAGTTAAATACGACGGCGCCGGCGGTCGTATCTTAGCTAGATTTAAGTGTATCTCAATTTGAGAATACACTTAAATATACGACGGCGCAGATTCGGAGTTACGACGGCGTATCTACTGATACGCCGGCGTAACTCTACCTGAATCTGGCTAAATATGTTTTCCCATATACTAATTCTACCCTATAGGCACTGTTTAATGTACACGCTGCGTTTTCAGACCTATGTCACTAGTCCCCAACTTCAGTTTCCAGGAAGCACTATTACTGTAATACAAGCTTAGGAAATAATAAAGTCTGTAATTTCTGCGAGCTTAGTTCTATACAAAGTGCCTATTGCACTGTGTAATCTGGAAAAATACATACTCCCGGAAAGGGCACAATAATGTCCTGCAATGTAGGCAAACCATTTATTATACACTTCCATTGAGTAAGCACACAGCTCCTCTGTACTATGACAGCCTACATACAAAATAATATAGTTCTTCAGTAAGGTTGTTTTCATCCTATCCTTCTAGTTCTTTTTCTCTATACGCAATAATATAAAAGCTTTATTTGTATATGTACGTTGTCAGTATTTTTTAAGTTATTTTAATACCATGTCCTTATTATACATGATATAAACCTCTCATCTGATTACAAGTGTCACATGAATTTCCATTGTCACCGATACATCATTTTTTGATGACGCTGCATTACTGTGCTGTATCAGCATCAGCTGATTAAATAAAAAAAAGTCACATGACTGTGCATGGCAATCAATACAGTCAGACACTTGCATGTCATTAAACTTCCTCTCTTCATCTTTTATCACAACAAAGCTATAGAGCAGAGAAAGTGGTCATTGTCATAGCAGAGTGCTGACACTCTATCAACTTTACTACTGTATCCATTTCTGATGACTTGTATAACACTTTATACTAGTTAATATTAAGTTGCTTTATTGATCAAACAAATCAAATTATGGCAGTCATGCATTCGTTTTATATAAAGTAGCATGGTGTTATAAAGCAATATATATATTTTTTTTAATCAAGAAAATCAGATTTTATCAAATGTATTTTAATAAAATGCTTGTGGAGTAAAAATCTAGGAAATGTTATTTAAGATGTAATAATAATTTTGTTTTTTCAGCATGAAATGGAGTTTAGTTATTTAGCATGAGGCTGCATATTCTGCAATATTTACATTTTTGGTAAACTCATTCAATGAATCCAAGCTGAGATAACATGCACTGCATTGATGCATTTACACAATTTCACACTAAGCATAAGATAAAAAAAAAAGTTCAGGAATATTCCTTTATCCCATTTTTTTGCAAATCTATGTACACTAAAAACTGTATGATTGAATCCGTTCTGATATCGCTGTTTTACTAACCTGACAGCTTATTATTCTAAATAGGAAACCTTCATTTTGTTTCTAAATATTAAAGATTCTAACTAGCAGCAAGAATGAGTCCTTACATTTAAAGAGCACCTGTCATTTCAGATCCATCATGGCAGCGCCTGTAAGCGGGCATCCGCTCACCTGCTGCCGCCACGTCCCCCACCTTGTGTCACTGCCGCGTCACCAGCCTTCCCATTAAAGTGAATGGGACTGTCGGTGAGTCAACAGCGGGTCAGAGGAGGAGCTGCTGCGGGACCGAGATGACAGCTGCTCTTTAAAAATTATCATTTAAATCAAGCCTTTTTACTAGTGATTTAAATCATCATTTAAATCGACTTGATTTAACCGCTTAATCACCGCCCTATAGACGATATACGTCTACAAGGCGGTTCCTTAACTCTGGGAGGACGTCCATGGTCCACGGGAATGTCCTCCGGACCCGGCGCATCACGGATCACGGTAAATCGCCGCTGATAGCGGCGGTTTACCACGTGATCGCTCCGTCCAGTGACGGAGCGATCACTTGTAAACAAACCGGCGTCATGTGATGACGCCGGTTCCTCCCTCCCCTCTCTGTACCGAACGGTACAGTGTGAGAGGAGAGGGGAGAGAGCGGATGCAGCACGAGTGCTGTGGGCTGGATCTGTGACAAATGCAGTCACAGATCCAGCCATCCATCCCTGCTCAGCCATCCCTGCCCCATACAAACAATACTCCATACCCATACTGTGCAATACTCTGCAATACCCCACACTACTCTGCAATACCCCACAATAACCTGCAACGTCGCCTATGGGGATTTTTAAGTAGCGAAGTTTGGCGCCATTCCACGAGCGTGTGCAATTTTGAAGGGTGACATGTTGGGTATCTATTTACTCGGTGTAACTTCATCTTTCATAGTATGCAAAAGAATGAAGAAAAAATACTAAATTTGCTCAATTTTATAACAGAAACAAAGAAAATTACATTTTTTTTACAGAATTTTCAGTCTTTTTTCTCTTATAGCGCAAAAAATAAAAAACCCAACGGTGATTAAATACCACCAAAAGAAAGCTCTATTTGTGTGAAAAAAAGGACGAAAATTTCATTTGGGTACAATGTTGTATGACTAAGTAATTGTCATTCAAATTGTGAGAGCACCGAAAGCTGAAAATTGGTCTGGTTATTAAGTGGGTTTACGTGCCTGGTGGTCAAGTGGTTAAATCAAATCTGTCCTGCTACTTTACTACTGTATCTATTTTTGATGACTTGTATAACACTTTATACTAGTTAAAGTGGATGTAAACCCCAATTTTTTGTATTTCTTTTTTTGATGTTACAATGTACAGTATAAGATTTCCTATCATCTGTGCCCAGTTTTGCCACACAGAGTTAATCCAGCTCTGAGCAATCCTCTTTTATTGTTCAGTGAAATAAAACGGACGTACAGAGAAAAACCTTAGTCCGTTCCGCCCCCTTGCTGTGAGTGACAGGTTATTTACATATCTCATGCACTAGCTTGAGACAGGCATTATTTTTTAATTCCCACCCCCACTTCTTTTCTGAAGTCATGTGGTTACTTTTCTGGATTTTGACTGGATGTTAGTGATCATAGCAGAATTCAGTGTAAGAAATACATAGGAGAAAATGCATGTTGACAAGGGGAGTGTAGATGTGGGCGGAGAGTCTACTGACATCACGACTCCACCCACCGAGCTCCAGACAACAGACCCACCCACAGAATCTGCAGTTTTTCGGGTCTCATAACAGACAGAGGGAAGACATTTGACAGGTAAGGATACATGCAGGAGGCATCTATATCCTTATAGATCAGCACTATGGCAGTAGTTTAGAAAGGATAAGAGTGGGTTTACATCCACTTTAATATTAAGTTGCTTTATTAATCAAACAAATAAAATGATGGCAGTCATGCACTTGTCTATATAAAGTATTCATTACCTATCTTTCAGTGTTTCTGCTGAAATCATAATATTGCCGTGTTAGTGCTTTTAAGTTATATTTGTTTTAAATGTTTGTAAATTATTCATTATTCAATTGCTAAATAAAAATCTCAAACTGAAGACTTTTGTCACTAGCGTTGCCTCTGTGATCCGGGACATTGCAGCTTTTATACTGCAGATTTATAACTGTGGGCACCATCTAATATGGAAATTCTACAGCCCAATAAAAGCCATTACACCCATCATTATACATTCCTGGAATGGCATGCTTTGTAAATTAAATTGAAAAAAAGTCAGAGGAAGAAAATCAACTTCTCCCTCGATAAACAATTATTTTAAGACCCATACAGCCTAAAATGTGAAACCTTTTTTTTTTTTTTTTATGATCTTCTGCAGAACAGACTTTTCCTTAGACCTGCGGAGACGTTGTTCCTGAAAATAATCAGTGTATTGAAATGGTCCTATCACCGCTAGAGACGCAGCTTATATAAAGACACACAGCAAAGCAAACAGCTTAAAGGTAGATTGCGCTACAAAAACTTTATTTACCCCAATCTCCAGATTGTAATCTCTGATCTTTATCACAGGCTAGTACTGTCACGACTGCGCTCATCAAATAGACATACATGATTTACATGAAGGCTAAAAAAACTATATTCAAACCAGACTTTTTAATAACTTCCTACAGCACGGTTCTAGATACCCAAAACATTACAGGTCAGACTGAAACCAATTACATGTCATTAAACCACAGAAACTAAAGAACATTATACAATGAAAAAAAGGCATACTAATAATTACCGTATTAAATTGGAACTGAACTATTAAAATTTACAAGGATATTTTTTTTTATTATTTTTTTTTTTTGCGAAATAAGGCTTACCCCGTGAGAAAGAGATTTATAATATCTTTGATAAGTAGACCCCATTGAGTTATAATAATATAATAAATTATATTATTATTAGTAGTAGTAGTAGTAGTAGTAATAGTACTAGTAGCAGTAGTAGTAATAGTACTAGAAGCAGTAGTAGCAGTAGCTGTAGTAGTAATAGTACTAGTAGCAGTAATGAATGATAAGTAGACCCCATTGAGTTATAATATAATAAATTATATTATTAGTAGTAGTAGTAGTAATATTAGTTGTAGTAGTAGTAATAGTACTAATAGTAGCTGTAGTAGTGGTAGTAGTAAGAGTACTAGTAGCAGTAATGAATGATAAGTAGTAGTAGTAGTAATAGTACTAGTAGCAGTAATGAATGATAAGTAGTAGTAGTAGTAGTAGTAATAGTACTAGTAGCAGTAATGAATGATAAGTAGTAGTAGTAGTAGTAGTAGTAATAATAGTACTAGTAGCAGTAATGAATGATAAGTAGACCCCATTGAGTTGTAATAATATAATACGTGATATTATTATTATTATTATTATTATTATTATGTAGTAGTAGTAGTAGTAGTAGTAGTAGTAGTAGTAGTAGTAGTAGTAGTATTAGTAGTAGCAGTAGTAATGAATGATAAGTAGTAGTAGTAGTAATAGTACTAGTAGCAGTAATGAATGATAAGTAGTAGTAGTAGTAATAATAGTACTAGTAGCAGTAATGAATGATAAGTAGACCCCATTGAGTTATAATAATATAATAAATGATATTATTATTATTATTATTATTAGTAGTAGTAGTAGTAGTAGTAGTAGTAGTAGTAGTAGTAGTAGTAGTAATAGTATTAGGAGCAGTAATGAATGATAAGTAGTAGTAGTAATAGTACTAGTAGCAGTAATGAATGATAAGTAGTAGTAGTAGTAATAGTACTAGTAGCAGTAATGAATGATAAGTAGTAGTAGTAGTAATAGTAATAGTAGCAGTAATGAATGATAAGTAGTAGTAGTAATAGTACTAGTAGCAGTAATGAATGATAAGTAGTAGTAGTAATAGTACTAGTAGCAGTAATGAATGATAAGTAGTAGTAGTAGTAATAGTACTAGTAGCAGTAATGAATGATAAGTAGTAGTAGTAATAGTACTAGTAGCAGTAATGAATGATAAGTAGTAGTAGTAGTAATAGTACTAGTAGCAGTAATGAATGATAAGTAGTAGTAGTAATAGTACTAGTAGCAGTAATGAATGATAAGTAGACCCCATTGAGTTAAAATTTACTAAATGATATTAGTAGTAGGAGCGGTAGTAGTAATAGTACTAGTAGCAGTAATCAAAATAGGAATAATAATAACAATACATATTGATGTAATACTTATAAAATAATAATAATTAATACGAATATTACACACTTATTTGCCCACGTGACATGATGGCATGTACAGTACATACTTTTGTGATTACAAAGACCATGTTAGCCACCAGACTCTATAAAGAAAAGTTTGTGTAACAAACAGAACATTTCAACCTTCTGAGATCACCACCAGCACATAATAGTCTGGTACTTGCCACACATATAATAATAATAATAATAATAATAATAATAATGATGATAATAATAATAATAATAATAATAATAATAATAATAATAATAATAATAATAACAATAAATAATAAATACTAATACACTAAATACGAATACACACGTGTTGCCCACGTGACATGATGGTATGTACAGAAAACGTACTTTTGTGAATACAAAGACCATGATAGCCACTAGACTGCATAAAAAAAAAGGCATTCATATAACAAACAGAACATTTCGACCTTCTGAGATCACCATCAGCAAATAATAGTCTGGTGCTTGGCCACACACATAATCATGATGATAATAATAGCATTAATAATAATAGTAATAATTAATAATAAATACTAATAATACACAATTTTTGCCCACGTGACATGATGGTATGTACAGAAAACATACTTTTGTGAATACAAAGACCACGTTAGCCACCAGACTGCATAAAGAAAGACATTCATATAACAAAGATCACCATTAGCAAATAATAGTCTGGTACTTGCCACACACTTATTAATAATGCTGATAACAGTATTAATAATAGTAATAATAAATACTAGTGTTAGTGTTCTCTGAGTTGGAAAAAAATAAAGAAAATAAAATAATAAATACTAATAGTACAGTGTTTGCCCGCGTGACATGGTGGCACGTACAGAAAACATGTATTTGTGATTACCAAAACCACGTTGGCCACCGGACTGCATAAAGAAAGACATTCATATAACAAAGATCACCATCAGCAAATAATAGTCTGGTACTTGCCACACACTTATTAATAATGATGATAAGAGTATTAATAATAGTAATAATTAATAATAAATACTAATAGTACAGTGTTTGCCCACGTGACATGGTGGCACGTACAGAAAACATACTTTTGTGAATACAAAGACCACGTTAGCCACCAGACTGCATAAAGAAAGACATTCATATAAGATCACCAAAAAGATCAGCAAATAATAGTCTGGTACTTGCCACACACTTATTAATAATGACGATAACAGTATTAATAATATTAATAATAAATAATAAATACTAGTGTTAGTGTTCTCTGAGTTGGAAAAAAATAAAATAATAAATACTAATATTACAGTGTTTGCCCACGTGACATGGTGGCACGTACATGTATTTGTGATTACCAAAACCACGTTGGCCACCGGACTGTATAAAGAAAGGCGCTCACGTTACACTTAACAAACAGGACATTTCAACCTTCTGAGACCACCAGCAAATAATAGTCTGGCACTTACCAGACACACACAAGAAATACATGGATTGTCAGTGATGAATGGAATTTGAAGAGCTTCTCCTTCGTTTTCACAACTGGCCACAGTGCCTTGCAGAAGAAACCAAAATGATAGGAATTACTACATGACTAACAGCGGCAGATCTTACAATTACTGTGATTTTTTAGCCTATAGCATGGGGTTGGAGGGATGGAGGCATGAGGGGTAGCAATGGGGACTTGACTCTCACTTGTACAAAGCTCAGGTTTTACAGCACATGTGATTGATGTTTATGTGAAACTTGTAGACAGGGTTAGCAGTCTACAATCTGCCACAGTGAATCAGCCACCACTTAAACAGTGAGTCTCCAAAACCAAGTGATATAGTTTAACCGGTTCATAATGTAATGAGCATGGCGTTAGCGTTAGACGTTGATATATGACCCAGTGACACAGTAGACACCGTAACCTTTTTTTTTTTTTTTTTTATAAATTGCTTTCAGCACTTAGCAACCCAAGAGGCACCTACAGCTCCCTGTGCCAAGCTGACTGATCTACAGCAACTTCCAATGACTAGAAAAGAAAATCTGGTCTAGTTATTACATGTTTGCTGTCATCTATCTTTAAACAGGCATGTGATGTAGATAGGAAGAGATAGGGTCTTTGGGACAAAGGTGATCTCCTAACATGAGCCTATGTTATCTGTCACCATTTACCTTCCATCACTAGCTCATTTTTCACAAGGTTGTACCCTTAACGTGCTCTCTATTCCTCCTCCCTCTGATCATCTTAGTATTTATCTACGTTTAGGATCACTTTTTTTTTTTGTGTGTGAAACTGAACACTGCTTGCCTTTAATAGACTTCAACTTTAAAGTTTTTCTTTGGGTTTAATGTACCAGGTGTCAGTGAAATATGTCCTACCAGGGACTGCAGCCCTCAC